>NW_019233331.1:172447-175596 GCF_002742605.1 Olea europaea var. sylvestris
TTATGACCTTGTTTGATACTCATTTTTTTCAAAATATATTTTTTCTCTTCTTTTCAACAACACATTTTTTATTAAAATAATATTACACGTAAATAAAAAACTTTTCCTTATTTTTCAACCACATATTTTCCATCAAGTTACTATTCTAAAATACATTTTTACATAAAAATGGCTCTCAAACACCCCTTATATTGTAATATATATCATAATCTTCTAAACATTTTATTTTGTATTTTCCCTATTTTGAATATTTGAATATAATTTCATTCTATTAGCTACCAAATTGAAATAATCTGTAATATATTGTTCACATTTATTATTTAATATATTATATTTTTCAGAAGATGCATCCATACTTTTTAATTGAGAATACATATTTTTTATTACTTCTATCATTCTTTCTAATAAATTATCTAATAATTTAATTGTATATACTGGCATCAAGTTATGCAATTAATCCCTACGATTTTTTAAGATCTTAAAAAGATTCATTCTAATTTTAGCAAAAGTTTAATAATTTTACCTTATGTTTGATCTGGACTTGTATTCTTAGAACCGAGTGACCTTCGAACTCTGAATCTGTAAATTGATTCCTTCAACAGCCTCCTGCCTTCATGAAATTGTTACTGTTTCAGCTACTTGCTCTTACTGTATCAACTTCTAAAGAATGAAATCATAGACTTATGTTAAATAAAAATTTTCTTTTTGCTAAAATAAGAAGGAAACTTTTTATCAGATCTATCTAGAATTTATGGGAATAAAGATTTAGAAACTCGTATATATATCAAAAATATCGGACTTTTATTTCGATCAGAATTTATACAAAATTTCTATTTGATACAAAGGGATTTCCAGAAAACTGATTTTTTCAAACTGAGAATGGATTTTTAGTAGCTATTGCTTACAACTCGGGATTTCAAGATAAGAAGAGATAATATTTCTCTATGACAATGTCTTTATTTATACAAATTTATGAGACTCTATTACATCATCGAGTACATCAGCAAGGCACACTTGCCTCTCTATTATTTTCCTCTTTGGGCCTGCATCTTCACATGTTGTTTCAACTTTTTATCTAAAGAGCATATTTTTCTATTATTGCTCTTTATCTTCAATATTTTCACATGCAGTTGTATTATTGTTCTCCATACACCTTTAACAAAGGTGCTCTATTATTGTCCTCTTCTTTTATTTCTTCACATGCAGTTGGGGCACTCCCTTAATTGACAAGATTCTTTTATAGTGGTAGGACATTCTGGAAATTAATGTATATCAAATCTTGTAATGTAGTCTTTTAAAATTTCTAATTTTGCATATCCTCCATTGGATACCAACATCCAATTTTCATATTGGCACAAGCATGAGAATTTTTTATCAAACAAATTTTTAGCAATGTTGTAGATGGCTTTAATTTCAACTACTCTTCTATGTCTGATCTATGATTTTGTCACTGTTGAAACTTTTCTATTATTTTCTGTAACATCAATTTGAAAATTGGCTGCAATATATCCAATTGAGATTATGTGTTCAACTAGATAATAAACAACTTCATCATATTCTGGACTGATTGAATAGAATTTCAAATATATTTTCCTTCCCTTGACAAATCTGGATACTTTTTTAATAAATATGTCATCAAATTTCGAAATTTCAATAAAATCTTTTCCTGGATATACCAGATCTATGAATCCATGGTCTGCCATAATTTTTATAAATGAAGTGTCTCCTCCTTCCATGGCTGTTATTCTGGGATAAACATTACTTCCTGGAGAAATGAATATGAATCACTCATTTTTATTTCATAAACGATTTTGACTATTTCGGCATATTTTTATTCTTTTAGATCTAAAGGGATTTTATCTTCTTGATCTATAATACTGATTGTTTTGGTATTTCTTTTATCTCCATCTATCATAACTTTCTTGGTTGATGATACAGAAATGTAATCTTCTTCATTATCAGCTGGTATGTTGTCACGTTTGGGTCCACTGCTGCTTCCAGCTGTCCCTGTTTGGTATTGATTTGAAAAACTTATTTCTGAGCTCTTTGGTATATCTGTCTCAGACAGTGTATCTTTCAGTTGTGTTGCAATAGTATCAACTTGATTTTTGAGTTCTATAGCATATTTTTTATGCTCAGTGGTGATATTCAACAATTTTTTTATATTTGATTTGAACATCTCTGAGATCTGGATTGCTCCAGAGTTTATATCTTCGAATTCTTCTTTATGAAAATCCGTCCTTTTTTGTATGTGTAAGGTAGATTGGTATAATTCCATGACCTTGGCTTTATTTATCAGCAATTTCTATGTTTCTGTTGAGAAAATTTGCAAGAAAATTTTTAATTCCTTTGATATGGATTATATCAAAATTATAAAATGCTAAATAAGCTTGTCATCTATGAAACATTATGTATCGAGGTTCTGAATGTAACTTATTCCTGACTAATCCTGCAACTTGAGAATTATCAGATTCAACAATAAATTTCTTGGATAATAAAAACAATGAGAACTTTTTTATTCCTCTAATAATTACTAGTAATTCTTTTTCATGAGTAATATAATTTATTTCTACTTGATTAAAGGTTTCACTTGAGTATCTACAAATTTCATTAAGATCTGTTTTTAATATTGCTGCCCAATATTTATCTGAGATATCAGTATTAATAATCAAATTATCTTTTTCATCTGGTAATCTTAATTTTAGTAAATTTTTGCATTCTTCCTTTAATGATTTAACTGTTTCTGTATGTTCTTTATTCCATCCCTTAGTATTTGTTTTGCTAAATAAAACTTGGATTTTGTATATTTTATTATAAAGATTTTCAATAAATCATTCCGCATAATTTAAATATCCTAAAAACTTTTGTATTTGTTCTTTGGATTCTAATTTATCTGAAAAACTTTCTGTCTTTTTGGATGTATGAGTCTGTAATTTTATTCCTTTTTTATCTATTCATAATCCAAGAAAGTCTATTTCTTGTTTTTCTATTATATATTTCTTTTTCGATAGTACAATTCTTTCTTTTTTACGTTCGTTAATAAATTGGATTAAATGATTTCTGTGTTTTTTTTTTTTACTATTAGAACATATTAATATATCATCAATATAAACAATTATAAATTCATTAAACTTTTTAAATATATTATT
>NW_019233332.1:0-1823 GCF_002742605.1 Olea europaea var. sylvestris
TCCGATCAAACTGCCAAATTTCAGCCAATTTCGACACAGTCGAGAAAAATGACGAAATTGCCCCCGGCGCAATTTTTGTTTCCATCAACCAGTCAAATTTTAGCCAATTCCGACACAGTCGCGAAAAATGACGAAATTACATCGGCGCAGTTTTTGTTCCCGATAAACCTGTCAAATTTGAGCCCATTCCGACATAGTCGCGAAAAATGACGAAATTGCCCCCGGCGCTATTTTTGTTCCCGATCAACAAGTCAAATTTTAGCCCATTCCGACACAGTCGCGAAAAATGACGAAATTACACCCGGCGCGATTTTTGTGCCCGATCAACCTGTCAAAATTGAGCCCATTCCGACACAGTCGGGAAAAATGACGAAATCGCCCCCGGCGCGATTTTTATTTCCGATCAAACTGCCAAATTTCAGACAATTCCGACACAGTCGAGAAAAATGACGAAATTGCCCCCGGCGCAGTTTTTGTTTCCGATCAACCAGTCAAATTTTAGCCAATTCCGACGCTGTCACAAAAAATGACGAAATTACACTCGGCGAGGCTTTTGTTCCCGATCAACCTGTCAAATTTGAGACCATTCCGACACAGTCGAGAAAAATGACGAAATTGCCCCCGGCGCGATTTTTATTTCAGATCAAACTGCCAAATTTCATCTAATTCCGACACAGTCGAGAAAAATGACGAAATTGCCCCCGGCGCGGTTTTTGTTTCCGATCAACCAGTCAAATTTTAGCCAATTCCGACAAAGTCGCTAAAAATGACGAAATTAAAACCGACGCGATTTTTGTTCCCGATCAACCTGTCAAATTTGAGCTCATTCCGACACAGTCGAGAAAAATGAAAAACTCGCCCCCGGCGCAATTTTTATTTCTGATCAAGCTTCCAAATTTCAGCGAATTCCGACACAGTCGAGAAAAATGAAGAAATTGCCCCCGGCGCAATTTTTGTTTCCGATCAACCAGTCAAATTTTAGCCAATTCCGACACAGTCGCGAAAAATGACGAAATTACAACCGACGCGATTTTTGTTCCCGATCGACCTGTCAAATTTGAGCCCATTCCGACACAGTCGAGAAAAATGACGAAATTGCCCCCGGCGCGATTTTTATTTCCGATCGAACTGCCAAATTTCAGCCAATTCCGACACAGTCGAGAAAATGACGAAATTGCCCCCGGCGCAGTTTTTGTTTCCGATCAACCAGTCAAATTTTAGCCAATTCCGACGCAGTCACGAAAAATGACGAAATTACACTCGGCGTGGCTTTTGTTCCCGATCAACCTGTCAAATTTGAGCCCATTCCGACACAGTCGAGAAAAATGACGAAATCGCCGCCGGCGCGATTTTTATTTCCGATCAACCTGTCATGTTTGAGCCCATTCCGAAACAGTCGAGAAAAATGACGAAATTGCCGCCGGCGCGATTTTTATTTCTGATCAAACAGCCAAATTTCAGCCAATTCCGACACAGTCGCGAAAAATGACGAAATTGCCCCCGGTGCGATTTTTGTTCCCGATCAACAAGTCAAATTTTAGCCCATTCCGACACAGTCGCGAAAAATGACGAAATTGCCCCCGGCGCGATTTTTATTTATGATCAAACTGCCAAATTTCATCTAATTCCGGCACAGTCGAGAAAAAAGACGAAATTGCCCCCGGCGCGGTTTTTGTTTCCGATCAACCATTCAAATTTTAGCCAAAATCCGACAAAGTCGCGAAAAATGACGAAATTAAAATCGACGCGATTTTTGTTCCCGATCAACCTGTCAAATTTGAGCCCATTCCGACACAGTTGAGAAAAATGACGAAATCGCCCCC
>NW_019233332.1:2382-2530 GCF_002742605.1 Olea europaea var. sylvestris
GTTCTGACACAGTCGCGAAAAATGACGAAATTACACCCGGCGCGGTTTTTGTTTCCTGATCAACTTGTCAAATTTGAGCCCATTTCGACACAGTCGAGAAAAATGACGAAATTGCCCCCGGCGCGATTTTTATTTCCGATCAAACAGC
>NW_019233333.1:0-2530 GCF_002742605.1 Olea europaea var. sylvestris
CGTGTGCAAAAGTTACGCCGAATTCTTCGTACGCCGACTATCCAAGAGTTTCGAATATGCAAGTGCTCATTCTTTCGAAAAATTGCTAAAATCCCTCATACGTCACGATGAAGTTGTGAGTTCAATCCCAAACTGTCGTTACATTTCCAAAAAGTACTTATGGACCCGAAACGGACACCGTGTGCAAAAGTTACGCTAAATTCTTCGTACGCCGACTATCCAAGAGTTCCAAATATGAATGTGCTCATTCTTTCCAAAAATGGCCGAAATCCCTCATACGTCACGACGACGTCTGAAGTTCAATCCAAAACGATCGCTACATTTTCAAAAAGTACTCATGGGCCCGAAACGGACACCGTGTGCAAAATTTAAGCTCAATTCTTCGTACGCTGACTATCCAAGCATTCCAAATATGCATGTGCTCATTCTTTCCAAAAATGGCAGAAATCCCTCATACGTCACGACGAAGTCTTAAGTTCAATCCAAAAGGGTCGCAACATTTCCAAAAAGTACTTGTGGGCCCGAAACGAACAACGTGTGCAAAAGTTACGCTGAATTCTTCGTACGCCGACTATCCAAGCGTTCCGAATATGCAAGAGGTCGTTCTTTCAAAAAATCGCTAAAATCCCTCATACGTCACGACGAAGTTATGAGTTAAATCCAAAACGGTCGCTACATTTCCAAAAAGTAATTATGGGCCCGAAACGGACACCGTGTGCAAAAGTTACGCTCAATTTTTCGTACGCCGACTATTCAAGCGTTCCAAATATACAAGCGCTCATTCTTTCGAAAAATGGCCGAAATCCCTCATACGTCACGACGAAGTCATGAGTTCAATCCAAAACGGTCGCTACATTTCTAAAAAGTACTTATGGGCCCGAAACGGACACCGTGTGCAAAAGCTACGCTCAATTTTTCGTACGCCGACTATTCAAGCGTTCCAAATATACAAGCGCTCATTCTTTCGAAAAATGGCCGAAATCCCTCATACGTCACGGCGAAGTCGTGAGTTCAATCCAAAACGGTCGCTACATTTCTAAAAAGTACTTATGGGCCCGAAACGGACACCGTGTGCAAAAGTTACGCTCAATTCTTCGTACGCCGACTATCCAAGTGTTCCAAATATGCAAGCGCTCATTCTTTCCAAAAATCGTCGAAATCCCTCATACGTCACGAAGAAGTCTTGAGTTCTATCCAAAACGGTCTCTACATTTCCAAAAAGTACTTATGGGCCCAAAACGGACACCGTGTGCAAAAGTTACGTTGAATTCTTCGTACGCCAACTATCCAAGCGTTCCAAATATGCAAGTGCTCATTCTTTCGAAAAATCGCTAAAATCCCTCATACGTCACGTCGAAGTTGTGAGTTCAATCCAAAACGGACGCTACATTTCCAAAAAGTATTTATGGGCCCGAAACGGACACCGTGTTCAAAAGTTACGCTCAATTCTTCGTACGCCGACTACCCAAGCATTCCAAATGTGCAAGCGCTCATTCTTTCGAAAAATGGCCGAAATCCCTCATACGTCACGACAAAGTCGTGAGTTCAATCCAAACCGGTCGCTACAGTTCCTAAAAGTACTTATGGGCCCGAAACGGACACCGTGTGCAAAAGTTACGCTCAATTCTTCGTACGCCGACTACCCAAGCGTTCCAAATATGCAGGTGCTCATTCTTTCGAAAAATGACCGAAATCCCTCATACGTCACGACGAAGGCTTAAGTTCAATCCAAAACGGACGCTACATTTCCAAAAAGTATTTATGGGCCCGAAACGGACACCGTGTGCAAAAGTTACGCTCAATTCTTCGTACGCCGACTACCCAAGCGTTCCAAATATGCAGGTGCTCATTCTTTCGAAAAATGACCGAAATCCCTCATACGTCACGACGAAGGCTTAAGTTCAATCCAAAACGGACGCTACATTTCCAAAAAGTATTTATGGGCCCGAAACGGACACCGTGTTCAAAAGTTACGCTGAATTCTTCGTACGCCGACTATCCAAGCGTTCCAAATATGCAAGTTCTCATTCTTTCGAAAAATGGCTGAAATCCCTCATACGTCACGACGAAGTCTTAAGTTCAATCCAAAACTGTCGATACAATTCCAAAAAGTACTTATCGGCCTGAAACGGACACCGTGTGCAAATGTTACGCTGAATTCTTCGTACGCCGACTATCCAAGCATTCCAAATATGCATGTGCTCATTCTTTCGAAAAATGGCTGAAATCCCTCATACGTCACGACGAAGTCTTAAGTTCAATCCAAACCGGTCGCTACATTTCCAAAAAGTACTTATGGGCCTGAAACGGACACCGTGTGCAAATGTTACGCTGAATTCTTCGTACGCCGACTATCCAAGCGTTCCAAATATGCAAGCGCTCATTCGTTCGAAAAATGGCCAAAATCGTTCGTACGTCACGAAGAAGTCTTGAGTTCAATCCAAACCGGTCGCTACATTTCCAAAAAGTACTTATGGGCCCGAAACGGACACTATGTGCAAAAGTTACGCTGAATTCTTCGTACGCCGAC
>NW_019233334.1:0-2529 GCF_002742605.1 Olea europaea var. sylvestris
GGGGGCAATTTCGTCATTTTTCGTGACGGTGTCGGAATGGGATAAACTTTGACAGACTGATCGGAAACAAAAATCGCGCCGAGGGCAATTTCATCATTTTTCGCGACAGTGTCGGAATGGGCTAAAATTTGACACACTGATCGGAAACAAAAATCGCGCCGGGGGCAATTTCGTCATTTTTTGCGACGGTGTCGGAATGGGCTAAAATTTGAAAGACTGATCGGAAACAAAAATCGCGCTTAAGGTAATATCGTCATTTTTCGCGACGGGGTCGGAATGGAATAAAATTGGACAGATTGATCAGAAACAAAACTCGCGATGGGCCCAATTTCGTCAGTTTTCGCGATGGTGTCGGAATGGGCTAAAATTTTATAGACTGATCGGAAACAAAAATCGCGCCGGGGGCAATTTCGTCATTTTTCGCGACGGGTTCGGAATTGGCTAAAATTTGACAGACTGATCGGAAACAAAAATCGCACCGGGGGCAATTTCGTCATTTTTCGCGACGGTGTCGGAATGTGCTAAAATTTGACAGATTGATCGGAAACAAAAATCGCGCCGGGGGCAATTTCGTCATTTTTCGCGACGGGTTCGGAATGGGCTAAAATTTGACCGACTGATCGGAAACAAAAATCGCGCCGGGCGCAATTTCTTCATTTTTCGCGATGGTGTCGGATTGGGCTAAAATTTGACAGATTGATCGGAAACAAAAATCGCGCAAGGGGCAATTTCGTCATTTTTCGCGACGGTGTCGGAATGGGCTAAAATTTGAAAGACTGATCGGAAACAAAAATCGCGCTGAAGGTAATATCGTCATTTTTCGCGACGGGGTCGGAATGGAATAAAATTGGACAAATTGATCAGAAACAAAACTCGCGATGGGCCCAATTTCGTCAGTTTTCTTGATGGTGTCGGAATGGGCTAAAATTTTATAGACTGATCGGAAACAAAAATCGCGCCGGGGGCAATTTCGTCATTTTTCGCGACGGGTTCGGAATTGGCTAAAATTTGACAGACTGATCGGAAACAAAATCGCACCGGGGGCAATTTCGTCATTTTTCGCGACGGTGTCGGAATGTGCTAAAATTTGACAGATTGATCGGAAACAAAAATCGCGCCAGGGGCAATTTCGTCATTTTTCTCGACGGTGTCGGAATGGGCTAAAGTTTGACAGACTGATCTGAAAGAAAAATTGTGCCAGAGGCAATTTCGTCATTTTTCGCGCCGGTGTCGGAATGGGATAAAATTTGACAGACTGATCGGAAACAAAAATCGCGCCGGGGGCAATTTCGTCATTTTTCGCGACGGTGTCGGAATGGGCTAATGTTTGTCAGACTGATCTGAAACAAAAATTGCACCGGGGGCAATTTAAATATTTTTCGCGACGGTGTTGGAATTGGTTAAAATTTGACAGACCGATCGGAAACAAAAATCGCGTCGGGGGCAATTTCGTCATTTTTCGCGACGGAGTCGGAATGGAATCAATTTGACAGACTGATCGTAAACAAAAATCGCGCCGGGGGAAATTTCGTAATTTTTCGCGACGGGGTCGCAATGGGCTAAAATTTGACAGATTGATCGGAAACAAAAATCGCGTCGGGGGCAATTTCATCATTTTTCGCAGCGGTGTCGGAATGGGCTAATGTTTGACAGACTGATCTGAAACAAAAATTGCACCGGGGGCAATTTAAATATTTTTCGCGACGGTGTTGGAATTGGTTAAAATTTGACAGACCGATCGGAAACAAAAATCGCACCGGGGGCAATTTCGCCATTTTTCGCGACGGTGTCGGAATGGGCTAAAATTTGAGTGCCGGAGGTAATATCGTCATTTTTCGCGACGGAGTCGGAATGGAATAAAATTTGACAGATTGATCGGAAACAAAACTCGCGCCGGGGGCAATTTCATCATTTTTCGCGACGGTGTCGAAATGGGCTAAAATTTGAGTGCCGGAGGTAATATCGTCATTTTTCGCGACGGAGTCGGAATGGAATAAAATTTGACAGATTGATCGGAAACAAAACTCGCGCCGGGGGCAATTTCATCATTTTTCGCGACGGTGTCGAAATGGGCTAAAATTTGAGTGCCGGAGGTAATATCGTCATTTTTCGCGACGGAGTCGGAATGGAATAAAATTTGACAGATTGATCGGAAACAAAACTCGCGCCGGGGGCAATTTCATCATTTTTCGCGACGGTGTCGGAATGGGCTAAAATTTGACAGACTGATCGGAAACAAAAATCGCGTCGGGGGCAATTTCATAGTTTTTCGCGACAGTGTCGGAATGGGGTAAAGTTTGACAGACTGATCGAAAACAAAAATCGCGCCGGGGGCAATTTCGTCATTTTTCGCGACGGTGTCGGAATGGGCTATACTTCGACAGACTGATCGGAAACAAAAATCGCGCCGGGGGCAATTTCATCATTTTTCGCGATGGTGTCGGACTGGGCTAAACTTTGACACACTGATCGGAAACAAAAATCGCGTCGGGGGCAATTTCTTCATTTTTCGCGACGGTGTCGGAATGG
>NW_019233335.1:0-2529 GCF_002742605.1 Olea europaea var. sylvestris
AATGACGAAATTGCCCCCGGCGCGATTTTTGTTTCCGATCAACCTGTCGAATTTTAGCCAATTCCGACACAGTTGCGAAAAATAACGAAATTCCCCCGGCGCGATTTTTGTTCTCGATGAACCTGTTAAATTTGAGCCCATTCCGACACAGTAGCGAAAAATGACGAAATTGCCCCCTGCGCGATTTTTGTTTCCGATCAACCTGTAGAATTTCAGCCCATTCCGACACAGTCGCGAAAAATGACGAAATTGCCCCTGGCAAGATTTTTGTTTCCGATCAAGCTGTCAAATTTTCGCCAATTCCAACAAAGGCGCGAAAAATGACGAAATTGCCCCGCGCGATTTTTGTTCCCGATCAACCTGTCAAATTTGAGCCCATTCCGACACAGTCGCGAAAAATGACGAAATTATCCCAGGCGCGATTTTTGTTTCCGATCAACCTGTCAAATTTCAGCACATTCCGACACAGTCGCGAAAAATGACGAAATTATTCGCGGCGCGGTTTTTTTTTCCAATCAACCAGTCCAATTTAGCCCATTCCGACATCGTCGCGAAAAATGAACAAAAAAACGGCGCGAATTTTGTTTCCGGTCAACCTGTCAAATTTTAGCCAATTCCGACACAGTTGCGAAAAATGACGAAATTCACCCGGCGCGATTTTTGTTCCCGATCAACCTGTTAAATTTGAGCCCATTCCGACATAGTCGCGAAAAATGACGAAATTGCCCCCGGCGTGATTTTTGTTCCCGATCAACCTGTCAAATTTGAGCCCATTCAGACACAGTCGCGAAAAATGACGAAATTGACCCCGGCGCTATTTTTGTTTCCGATCAACCTGTCAAATTTCAGCTCATTCCGACACAGTTGCGAAAAATGACGAAATTGCCCACGGCGCGATTTTTGTTGCCGATCAACCTGTTGAATTTGAGCACATTCCAACACAGTATCGAAAAATGATGAAATTATCGATGGCGCGATTTTTGTTTCCGATCAACCTGTCAAATTTTAGCCCATTCCGACACAATCGCGAAAAATGACGAAATTGACCCCGGCGCGATTTTTGTTCCCGCTCAACCTGTCAAATTTCAGCCCATTCCGACACAGTCGCGAAAAATGACGAAATGCCCCCCGGCGCGATTTTTGTTTCCGATCAACCTGTCAAATTTCAGCCCATTCCGACACAGTAGCAAAAAATGACGAAATTGCCTCTGGCGCGATTTTTGTTTCCGATCAACACGTCAAATTTTAGCCAATTCCGACCCAAGCGCGAAAAATTATGAAATTGCCCCCGGCGCGATTTCTCTTTCTGATCAACCAATCAAATCTTAGTCCATTCCGACACAGTCGAGAAAAATGACGAAATTGCCCCCAGCGCGATTTTTATTTTCAATCAACCTGCCAAATTTCTGCCCATTCCGACATAGTCACCAAAAATGATGAAATTGCCCCCAGCACGGTTTTTGTTTCCGATCAACCTGTCTAATTTTAGCCCATTCCGACACCGTCGCGAAAAATGGTGAAATTGCCCCCGACGCCATTTTTGTTGTTTCCGATCAACCTGTAAAAATTTAGCCAATTCCGACACAGTAACGAGAAATAACGAAATTGACCCCGGCGCGATTTTTCTTCCCGATCAACTTGTTAAATTTGAACACATTCCGACACCATTGCAAAAATTGACAAAATTGCCCCCAGCGCGGTTTTTGTTTCCGATCAACCTGTCAAATTTTAGCCAATTTCGACACAGTAGCGAAAAATAACGAAATTGCTTCGGCGCGGTTTTTGTTCCCGATCAACCTATTAAATTTGAGCCCATTCCGACACAGTCGCGAAAAATGACTAAATTATCCCTGGCGCGGTTTTTGTTTTCGATCAACCAGTCAAATTTTAGCCCATTCCAACATCGTCACGAAAAATGACGAAATTGCCCCAGGCGCGATTTTTGTTTCAGATCAACCTGTCAAATTTTAGCCCATTCCGACACAGTTGCGAAAAATTACGAAATTGCCCCCGGCGCGATTTCTGTTCTCGATCAACCGGTTAAATTTGAGCCCATTTCGACACAGCCGCGAAAAATGACGAAATTGCCCATGGCGCGATTTTTGTTTCCGTTCAACCTGTCAAATTTTAGCCCATTACGACACAGTCGCGAAAAATGACGAAATTGCCCCCGGCGCAATTTTTTGTTTCCAATCAACCAATCAAATTTTAGTCCATTTCGACACAGCCGCGAAAAATGACGAAATTGCCCCAGCGCGATTTTTATTTTCGATCAACCAGCCAAATTTCAGCCCATTCCGACACAGTAACCAAAAATGTTGAAATTGCCCCCAGCGCGATTTTTGTTTCCGATCAACCTATCTAATTTTAGCCCATTCGGACACCGTCGCGAAAAATGACGAAATTGCCCACGGTGCGATTTTTGTTTCCGATCAACCTTCCAAATTTTAGCCAATTCCGACACAATCACGAGAAATAACGAAATTACCCTCGGCGCGGTTTTTGTTCCCGATCAACCTGTTAAATTTG
>NW_019233336.1:0-2529 GCF_002742605.1 Olea europaea var. sylvestris
CAAAGACAATGTTTAATCATACTTCCTTACAAAACATTACTAGTAGTAAGAACTTCTTCCTTACATTATGTCTTCGTCTACTCTACAAACTCCTCATATTGATTTTAATATTAATTTCTCCTCACCAAGGCCGTGTCTTCGGTGGACAATTTATTAACAAGCTCTTCATATCTAATGTCATTTCAAATAACAATTGATGTTGATCGGTTTTCAAATCACTTCCACTCGTTGTCCATGTTGAAGAATGTACCACCGTGCAAGACAACGCATTTCATAACATTTCCCATACATGCATGCCATCAACACAAATAATATTAGCTAACACACATATAACAAAAGCAAACATGCTATCCACACGCTATATATAGCATTGTTAAATTTTTAGCATTATTCTCAACATTTAAAACAGTGTCAAGAGTTAATTTTAAAGTGTCATTCTTGATATTTATAAAAATGTCAAGAATGATATGTCGAGAAAACACTTCACCGTGTGCATTTATCTTTTTCAACTTCAACCACCTTTTTTGCAAAGAATTTATTCCACCATTAATGATATTGTCAATATATAACTAGCTTAAATTCCTATCTATCAAAAAATTTTAAGGTTGTCACACAATGTCTGTTCCAATTATCTTGCATCAAATATGTACCAATTGTTTGTATAATCTAATGCATTTAATCAAATATATAACAACCACTATTAAACACAATTTATCAACAAAAATAAGATTTCAACGAAAAAAATATCTTCTACTGAGAATTATGGAGAGTCTAATCAACTCTTGCAAATTTAGATGAGATTAAATTTTTCGAAATGAAATTATATAATTTTCTTATGAGTTTTAAGGATATAGTTCTTTTTTATTATTAATGGATTTTCATCTTCTTCTTTTTTTTTTCCAAAATAATTGGCCAGTATCTAATATATAATGTAAGCAAATGAACTTATTAGAACATTTCCAAAAAACTCTCTATTCTTGAAGAGCATATTTTATTATTTGGAGAGCATCTATATATTTAGAGAGTCAAAATTTTGAAATACTCCAACAAACTCTTTATATTTAACAGCTCATTTTACTACTTTCCAAAAATATTTATTATTTTTCTCTATCTTTTATTTTGACTAACTTTTCTCTAGATTATTTTATTATTTTCTTACATTAAAAATTTAAATACTTTGAATCCACTTAATTATAGAGAATGAGTTTGGCTCTCTAAATTTAGAGAGTCAAACCCACTCATTAAATTATAGTGTTTATTTAAAGAGTCTCTAGAAGTATTAGTTTAAGAGTTGGCTTTTTAAAATAGAGAGCGTCTCATGTTTAAAGAGCCTTTTAGGTAATAGCTAGTATTATTGTAGCATCTCATGGAAGCTACTTGTTCTTCTCGAAATTGGTGACAAATTCAAGGAAAAAATTGCTTCATTTTTTATTAAGGGTATGACAAACAAAAGAGTAATTTTATTACCTCTACAAATTTTATTAACTACACAAATTTCTTATTTGCTTAAATATCCTTTAGTAAAATTACATAATTAGGAATTTTACTATACTTTTTAATTAAATAAAGTATTGTTATACCACAAATATAAAATCTAATTTCTTTCTTTCTTTCTTCTCAACATCTCATTGCTCGTAGCTTTTTCAACGGCTTTTGCTTGCTTACACGATGGCAAGATATTTTTCTTTTCCTCACGTAATTGAATTTATACTCTATTTGACTACGTATGACTAATGAATTTTTTCAGTTTATTTGTCAAGTTTGAAAATGCAGAATCTGATTTATTGTTAATTCGAGCTGATTTATTATGAATTTAAAACAATCAAAAGCGTACAAGTCTATTATCTTCAATTTATTATGAATTTAATATGATTATTTTCAAATTATTATTTAGTATGCTTCGTATCAATTTATGATGAATTTGCGTGTATTTAAGTATGATTCTTTTCATGTTTTTAAGTGATACATATCATATTTATATACAATTCTTTTCGTGTTTGTCAAATTGCATGTAATATGATAATTTTTAATTGTTAAATGAGTTGTGTATGTACGCTCATAATAATGTCCATTAATTTGCGTGCATTCATTTCGTGAGAGCATATCCGGGAGCTAATTAAGAATTGATGTGGCCTAGGCTACTATAAAAATTCTCTGTACACATTTCAATTTGGGAATCACGCTCTAAGTTATTCTCTGGTATGTTTGTTTCTGCATTTGATTTTTTGACATGTTTGCATGTTGCTGCCTTCATTACTGTTCGAGAATATTATTTTTATCTTTTGTGTTGTGCCAGTTGATAAGGATTCATTCAAGGAACTCACATCATGACTGAACACGTCAAAAAGTAAGCGGCTGTTCCATTCACAAAACTCATTCCCCTTTGTTTGCCTGTCAACGGTACGTACAATATATTTTCAACAATTGTTGTAAATTGCTGAACATTATCTTAAGTTAGTATCTTTTAGTTATTGGATAAGATGGACTGCAATGAAATCCTGTGATGTTTATTCTTGCTGTTATATTCTA
>NW_019233337.1:0-2529 GCF_002742605.1 Olea europaea var. sylvestris
GACTCTCCAAGCGTTCCAAATATGCAAGTGCTCATTCTTTCTAAAAATGTCTGAAATCCCTCGTACATCATGATGAAGTCGTGAGTTAAATCCAAAATGGTCGCTACATTTCCAAAAAGTACTTATGAGCCCAAAACGGACACCGTGTGTAAAAGTTACGCTCAATTCTTCGTACGCCGACTCTCCAAGCGTTCCAAATGTGCAAGTGCTCATTCTTTTAAAAAATGGCCAAAATCCCTCATACGTCACACCGAAGTGGTGACTTCAATCCAAAATGGTCACTATATTTCCAAAAAGTACTTATTGGCCCAAAACGGACACCGTATGCAAAAGTTACGCTCAATTCTACGTACGCCGACAATTCTAGCATTCCAAATTCGAAAGTGATCATTCTTTTGAAAAATGGCCAAAATCCCTCGTACGTCACGATGAAGTTGTGAGTTCAATCCAAAATGGTCACTACATTTTGAAAAAGTACTTATGGGCCCAAAAAGGACAACGGGTGCAAAAGTTACGCTCAATTCTTCTTACGACGACTCTCCAAGCGTTCCAAATATGCAAGTGCTCATTCTTTCGCAAAATGGCCAAAATCCCTCGTACGTCATGATGAAGTCGCGACTTCAATACAAAATGGTCGCTACATTTCCAAAAAGTACTTATTGGCCCAAAACGGACACTGTGTACGAAAGTTACGCTCAATTCTACATACGTCGACAATCTGAGCATTTCAAATTTGAAAGTGCCCATTCTTTTGAAAAATGGTCAAAATCCCTTGTACGTCACGACGAAGTTGTGAGTTCAATCCAAAATGGTCACTACATTTTCAAAAAGTACTTATGGGCCCAAAAGGGACAACGCGTGCAAAAGTTACGCTCAATTCTTCTTACGCCGACTCTCCAAGCGTTTCAAATATGCAAGTGCTCATTCTTCCAAAAAATGGCTGAAATCCCTCGTACGTCACGATGAAGTCGTGGCTTCAATCCAAAACGATCGTCACGTTTCTGCAAAGTACTTATGGGCCCAAAACGGACGCCGTTTGCAAAAGTTACACTCAATTCTACATACGCCGAGAATCCAAGCGTTCTAAATATGCACGTGCTCATTCTTTCGATAAATGGCCAAAATCCCTCATACGTCACAATTAAGTGGTGAGTTCAATCCAAAACGGTCACTGCATTTCCAAAAAGTACTTTTGGGCCCAAAACGGACACCGTGTGCAAAAGTTCGCTCAATTCTTCTACGCTGACACTCCAAGCGTTCCAAATATGCAAGTGCTCATTCCTTCTAAAAATGGCTGTAATCCCTCGTATGTCACGATGAAGTGGTGAGTTCAATCCAAAACGGTCGCTACATTTCTGTAAAGTACTTATGGGCCCAAAACGGACGCCGTTTGCAAAAGTAACGCTCAATTCTTCGTACGCCGACAATCCGAGCATTCCAAATTTGAAAGTGCTCATTCTTTTGAAAAATGGCCAAAATCCTTCGTACGTCACGATGAAGTGGTGAGTTCAATCCAAAACGATCGCTGCATTTCGAAAAAGTATTTATGGGCCCAAAACGGACACCGTGGGCAAAACTTCGCGCAATCCTTCGTACGCCGGCTCTCCAAGCTTTCCAAATATGCAAGTGCTCATTCTTTTTAAAATGGCTAAAATCCCTCGTACGTCATGATGAAGTCGTGAGTTCAATCCAAAACGGTTGCTATATTTCTGCAAAGTACTTATAGGCCCAAAACGGACGCCGTTTGCAAAAGTTACGCTCAATTCTTTGAACGCCGACTCTCCAAGCGTTCTAAATACACAGGTGTTCATTCTTTCAAAAGATGGCCAAAATCCCTCATATGTCACGACGAAGTGGTGAGTTCAATCCAAAACGGTCGCTACATTTCCAAAAAGTACTTATGGGCCCAAAACGGACAACGTGTGCAAAAGTTACGTTAAATTCTTCCTATGTCGACAATCTGAGCATTCCAAATTTGAAAGTGCTCATTCTTTCAAAAAATGGTCAAAATCCCTCGTACGTCATGACGAAGTGGTGAGTTCAATCCAAAATGGTCGCTACATTTCAAAAATGTACTTATGGGCCCAAAACGGACACCGTGTGCAAAAGTCACGCTCAATTCTTCGAACGCCGACTCTCCAAACGTTCCAAATATGTAAGTGCTCATTCTTTCTAAAAATGGCTGAAATCCCTCGTACGTCACGATGAAGTCATGAGTTCAATCCAAAACGGTCGCTACATTTCTGAAAAGTACTTATGGGCCCAAAACGGACGTCGTTTTCAAAAGTTACGCTCGATTCTACGAACGCGTACAATCCAAGCGTTCCAAATATGCAAGTGCTCATTCTTTTGAAAAATGGCCGAAATCCCTCTTACGTCATGACGAAGTGCTGAGTTCAATCCTAAAAAGTCGCTGCATTTCCAAAAAGTACATATGGGCCCAAAACGGACACCGTGTGCAAAAGTTACGCACAATTCTTCTTACGCCGACAATCCAAGCGTTCCAAATATGCAAGTGCTCATTCTTTC
>NW_019233338.1:0-2529 GCF_002742605.1 Olea europaea var. sylvestris
GGATTGAACTCACCACTTCATCGTGACGTATAAGGGATTTCGCCCATTTTTCGAAAGAATGAGCACTTGCATATTTGGAACGCCTGGATTGTCGAAGTTCGAAGAAATGAGCGTAACTTTTGCACACGGTGTCCGTTTTGGGCCCATAAGTACTTTTTGGAATTGTAGCGACCGTTTTGGATTGAACTCACCACTTCGTCGTGACGTATAAGGAATTTCGGCCATTTTTCGAAAGATTGAGCACTTGCATATGTGGAACGCTTGGATTGTCGGCGTTCGAAGAATTCTGCATAACTTTTGCACACGGTGTCCGTTTTGGGCCCATAAGTACTTTTTGGAATTGTAGCGACCGTTTTGGATTGAACTCACCACTTCGTCGTGACGGATCAGGGATTTTGGCCATTTTTCGAAAGAATGAGCACTTGCATATTTGGAACGCTTGGATTGTCAGCGTTCGAAGAAATGAGCGTAACTTTTTCACACGGTGTTCGTTTTGGGCCCATAAGTACTTTTTGGAATTGTAGCGACCGTTTTGGATTGAACTCACCTCTTCATCGTGACGTATAAGGGATTTCGGCCATTTTCAAAAGAATGAGCACTTGCATATTTGGAACGCTTGGATTGTCAGCGTTCGAAGAAATGAGCGTAACTTTTTCACACGGTGTTCGTTTTGGGCCCATAAGTACTTTTTGGAATTGTAGCGACCGTTTTGGATTGAACTCACCTCTTCATCGTGACGTATAAGGGATTTCGGCCATTTTCAAAAGAATGAGCA
This sequence comes from Olea europaea var. sylvestris, assembly GCF_002742605.1. Lineage (NCBI taxonomy): Eukaryota > Viridiplantae > Streptophyta > Magnoliopsida > Lamiales > Oleaceae > Olea > Olea europaea. Next base: position 776 of record NW_019233338.1, read on the forward strand.
CTTGCATATTTGGAACTCTTGGGTTGTCACCGTTCGATGAATTAAGCGTAACTTTTGCACACGGTGTCCGTTTTGGGCCCATAATTACTTTTCGAAAATGTAGCGACCATTTTGGATTGAACTCACCTCTTCATCGTGACGTATAAGGGATTTTGGCCATTTTTCGAAAGAATGAGCACTTGCATATTTGGAACGCTTGGATTGTCAGCGTTCGAAGAGTTCAGCATAACTTTTGCACACGGTGTCCATTTCGGGCCAATAAGTACTTTTTAGAAATGTAGCGACCGTTTTGGATTGAACTCACCACTTCATCGTGACGTATAAGGGATTTCGCCCATTTTTCGAAAGAATGAGCACTTGCATATTTGGAACTCTTGGGTTGTCACCGTTCGAAGAAATGAGCGTAACTTTTTCACACGGTGTTCGTTTTGGGCCCATAAGTACTTTTTGGAATTGTAGCTACCGTTTTGGATTGAACTCACCACTTCGTCGTGACGTATCAGGGATTTCGGCCATTTTTCGAAAGAATGAGCACTTGCATATTTGGAACGCTTGGATTGTCGACGTTCGAAGAAATGAGCGTAACTTTTGCACACGGTGTCCATTTCGGGCCCATAAGTACTTTTTGGAATTGTAGCGACCGTTTTGGATTGAACTCACCACTTCGTCGTGACGTATAAGGGATTTCGGCCATTTTTCGAAAGAATGAGCATTTGCGTATTTCGAACGCCTGGATTGTCGGCGTTCGAAGAATTCAGCATAACTTTTGCACACGGTGTCCGTTTTGGGCCCATAAGTACTTTTTGGAATTGTAGCGACCGTTTTGGATTGAACTGACCACTTCTTCGTGACGTATCAGGGATTTCGGCCATCTTTCGAAAGAATGAGCACTTGCATATTTGGAAAGCTTGGATTGTCGGCGTTCGAAGAAATGAGCGTAACTTTTGCACATGGTGTCCGTTTTGGGCCCATAAGTTGTTTTTCGAATTGTAGCAACCGTTTTGGATTGAACTCACCACTTCGTCGTGACGTATAAGGGATTTCGGCCATTTTTCGAAAGAATGAGCACTTGCATATTTGGAACGCCTGGATTGTCGGCGTTCGAAGAATTCAGCATAACTTTTGCACACGTTGTCCGTCTTGGGCCCATAAGTACTTTTTGGAAATGTAGGGACCATTTTGGATTGAACTCACGACTTCGTCGTGACGTATGAGGGATTTCGGCCAATTTCAAAAGAATGAGCACTTGCATATTTGGAACTCTTGGGTTGTCACCGTTCGATGAATTAAGCATAACTTTTGCACACGGTGTCCGTTTTGGGCCCATAATTACTTTTCGAAAATGTAGCGACCATTTTGGATTGAACTCACCTCTTCGTCGTGACGTATAAGGGATTTCGGCCATTTTTCGAAAGAATGAGCATTTGCATATTTGGAACGCTTGGATTGTCGGCGTTCGAAGAATTCAGCATAACTTTTGCACACGGTGTCCATTTCGGGCCAATAAGTACTTTTTAGAAATGTAGCGACCGTTTTGGATTGAACTCACCACTTCATCGTGACGTATAAGGGATTTCGGCCATTTTTCGAAAGAATGAGCATTTGCATATTTGGAACGCTTGGATTGTCGGCGTTCGAAGAAATGAGCGTAACTTTTTCACACGGTGTTCTTTTTGGGCCCATAAGTACTTTTTGGAATTGTAGCGACCGTTTTGGATTGAACTCACCACTTCGTCGTGACGTATCAGGGATTT
>NW_019233339.1:0-2528 GCF_002742605.1 Olea europaea var. sylvestris
AGGCAGATGTACACACCATCATTCCCAGATTTTTCAGTCTCATTGAAACACAGTTTCATAAAGTCATTAAAGCATTCAGATCTGATAATGCTCCTGAGTTATGCTTTGCAGACTTCTTTAAATCAAAGGATGTGTTCCATCAGTTTTCTTGTGTTGAACGACCTGAACAAAACTCAGTCGTTGAAAGGAAACACCAACATATACTTAATGTAGCCAGAGCTCTATTCTTCCAATCTCAAGTTCCTATCTCATTCTGGGGTGATTGTGTCCTCACGGCAACATACCTCATTAACAGAACTCTTTCACCAATTTTACAAAACAAGACACCATTCTCTTTACTCTACAACTCACCAGTAGATTATAACTTCCTTAGGGTCTTTGGAAGTCTTTGTTTTGCATCAACTCTCACAGCTCATCGCCTAAAATTTCAACCTAGAGCAAGAACTTGCGTCTTTATTGGTTATCACCCTGGTGTCAAGGGATATCGTTTGTATGATATCATATCCAAAACTATTTTCATTTCAAGGGATGTGGTGTTTCACGAACAGATTTTCCCTTTCCATTATGTTTCCAAAAATTCCGAAATTATTGACTCTTTCCCTGATCTTGTTTTACCTCACCCTGCTATAGAAATACACAATTCCACCAAAGATATGTCTTCTAGTTGCCCTCCAAGCTCGAATGTTTCTGATAACAAGACCCCACCTAATGATCCTCCTCTTAGAAGATCCCTTAGAATCAGTAAACCTCCTTCATATCTTCAAGACTTTCATTGCAACTTCATATCTAAAAGACTAAACCAAATTGCATCCCCTTCCTGTTCATATCCTTTGAATAATTACCTTTCATATACAAAATTCTCTTAGCCCCACAGTAACTTCCTTCTCAACATATCTTCAAACTTTGAACCACAATTTTACCATCAAGCAGTGAAATTTGACCATTGGAAAGAGGCTATGGTAAGTGAGTTATCAGCCATGGAATCCAATAAAACCTGGTCCATTACCAACTTGCTTAAAGGAAAACATTCCATCGGTTGCAAATGGGTGTACAAAATCAAGTACAACTCTGATGGTACTGTCAATAGATACAAAGCTCGTCTAGTGGTCAAAGGGTACACCAAACAAGAGGGATTGGACTTTTTGGAAACATTCTCTCCGGTTGCAAAATTGGTTACTGTGAAGCTCCTCTTAGCCATTGCTGCCATCAACAAATGGCACATCATTCAGTTGGATGTCAATAACGCCTTCCTTCATGGAGATCTCTTTCAAGAAATTTACATGGATTTACCTTTGGGTTATGATCCTCCCAGTCCCCCGGGAAATCAAGCAAATCGTTTGGTATCTAAGCTGCATAAATCTATCTATGGCTTGAAACAAGCCTCAAGACAGTGGTTTTCGAAATTTTCTCATGCTCTTTTACTACATGGTTTCTAGCAATCTAAATCTGATTACTCCTTATTCACAAAGGGTTCCGGAAGTAGCTTTGTTGCTTTGCTAGTCTACGTTGATGATATAGTCATCACCGGATCAGATTTACAGGTTATTGCTAACTTGAAGTCATTTCTACATAGCCAATTTAAGCTCAAAGATCTTGGCAAACTTAAATATTTTCTTGGTTTGGAGATTGCTCGTTCCCAACAAGGCAGTGTCCTCTCTCAAAGGCACTATGCCCTCCAATTGCTTGACGATACCGGATTTCTTGCTGGCAAGCCTACTACCCTACCAATGGATCCAAAGGTTCGACTGAATTCATTTGAGGGGGAGCTGCTGGAAGATGGTTCTTTATATAGGAGATTGATTGGACGCCTCCTATACCTAACCATTTCAAGACCGGACATCACATTTGCCGTTCACAAACTCAGCCAATTTATCTCTCAACCGCGAAAGCCTCACTCAAGTGCTGCTCACCATTTGCTACGGTACATTAAGGGTACTCCTGGACAAGGAATCTTGTTCTCAGCTAATTCAATATTACAATTGCGCGCCTTTGCCGATGCAGATTGGGGATCATGCTTAGATTCTCGAAAATCAGTCACTGGATTTTGTGTCTTCCTAGGAGACTCCATGGTGTCGTGGAAGGCTAAGAAATAATGTACAGTTTCCAGGTCATCTGCTCAAGCCGAATACCGTGCGTTGGCATCGACCACCAGTGAACTCATTTGGATTCATCGGTTGCTCCTTGATTTACATATCAGTCTTGAAGGTCCAGCTTTGATATTCTGTGATAACCAAGCAGCAGTGCATATTGCCACCAATCCCATCTTTCATGAACGGACCAAACACAGAGATAGATTGCCATTTTGTACGAGATAAAGTCAGTGAAGGGTTCATCAAGTTACTGCCGGTCCGAACAAATCATCAACTTGCAGACATTTTTACAAAACCGTTGCCTACAATTGTGCTCTCTCATTTGCTATCCAAGATGGCTGTCATCAATCTTCATAGTCCATCTTGAGGGGGAGTATTAAGATTAGTAGGCGTTAGTTTAGTTAGTTAAAAATTAGTTACAGTTAGTTAAATGACAGC
>NW_019233340.1:0-2528 GCF_002742605.1 Olea europaea var. sylvestris
CGCTCAATTCTTCGAACGCCGACAATCGATGCCTTCCAAATATAAAAGTGCTCATTCTTTCGAAAAATGGGCGAATTCCCTCATACATCACGACGAAGTAGTGAGTTCAATCCAAAACGGTCGCTACAATTCCAAAAAGTACTTATGGGCGAAAACGGACACCGTGTTCGAAAGTTACGCTAAATTCTTCGAACGCCGACAATCGATGCCTTTGAAATATAAAAGTGCTCATTCTTTCGAAAAATGGGTGAAATCCCTCATACGTCACGACGAAGTAGTGAGTTCAATCCAAAACAGTCGCTACATTTCCGAAAAGCACTTATGGGCCCAAAACGGACACCGTGTGCAAAAGTTACGCTCAATTCTTCGTAAGCCGACAATCCATGCCTTCCAAATATAAAAGTGCTCATTCTTTTGAAAAATGGGCAAAATCCCTCATACGTCACGACGAAGTCGTGAGTTCAATCGAAAACAATCGCTACATTTTCGGATAGTACTTATGGGCCCAAAACGGACACCGTGTGCAAAATTTGCGCCCAATTCTTCGAACGCCGACAATCGATGCCTTCCAAATATAAAAGTGCTCATTCTTTCGGAAGATGGTTGAAATCCCTCATACGTAACGATGAAATTGTGAGTTCAATCGAAAACATTTGCTAAATTTCCAGATTGTACTTATGGCCCAAAAACGGACACCGTGTGCAAAAGTTGTGCTCAATTCTTCGAATGCCAACAATCGATGCCTTCCAAATATAAAAGTGCTCATTCTTTCGAAAAATGGGCGAAATCCCTCATACTTCACGACGAAGTAGTGAGTTCAATCCAAAACGATCGCTACATTTCCAAAAAGTACTTATGGGCCCAAAACGGACACCGTGTGCAAAAGTTACGCCCAATTCTTCGTACGTCGACTATCCATGCCTTCCAAATTTAAAAGTGCTCATTCTTTCGAAAAATGGCCGAAGTCCCTCATACGTCAAGAAGAAGTCGTGAGTTCAATCGAAAACGATCGCTGCATTTCTGGATAGTACTTATGGGCCCAAAACGGACACCGTGTGCAAAAGTTGCGCTCAATTCTTCGAACGCCGACAATCGATGCTTTCCAAATATAAAAGTGCTCATTCTTTCGAAAAATGGGTGAAATCCCTCATACGTCACGACGAAGTCGTGAGTTCAATCGAAAACGATCGCTACATTTCCGGATAGTATTTATGGTCCCAAAACGGACACTGTGTGCAAAAGTTGCGCTCAATTCTTCGAACGCCGACAATCGATGCGTTCCAAATTTAAAAGTGCTCATTCTTTCGAAAAATGGGCGAAATCACTCATATGTCGCGACGAAGTAGTGAGTTCAATCCAAAACGGTCGCTACATTTCCAAAAAGTACTTATGGGCCCAAAACGGACACCGTGTGCAAAAGTTACGCTCAATTCTTCGAACGCCGACAATCGATGCGTTCCAAATTTAAAAGTGCTCATTCTTTTGAAAAATGGGTGAAATCTCTCATACGTCACGACGAAGTCGTGAGTTCAATCGAAAACTATCGCTACATTTCATGATAGTACTTATGGGCCCAAAACGGACACCGGGTGCAAAAGTTACGCTCAATTCTTCGAACGCCGACAATCGATGCGTTCCAAATTTAAAAGTGCTCATTCTTTTGAAAAATGGGTGAAATCTCTCATACGTCACGACGAAGTAGGGAGTTCAATCCAAAACGGTCGCTACATTTCCAAAAAGTACTTATGGGCCAAAAACGGACACCGTGTGCAAAAGTTACGCTCAATTCTTCGTACGTCGACTATCCATGCCTTCCAAATTTAAAAGTGCTCATTCTTTCGAAAAATGGCGGAAGTCCCTCATACGTCACGACGAAGTCGTGAGTTCAATCGAAAACTATCGCTACATTTCATGATAGTACTTATGGGCCCAAAGCGGACACCGTGTGCAAAAGTTGCGCTCAATTCTTCGAACGCCGACAATCGATGCCTTCCGAATATAAAAGTGCTCATTTTTTCAAAAAATGGGCGAAATCCCTCATACGTCACGACGAAGTAGTGAGTTCAATCCAAAACGGTCACTACAATTCCAAAAAGTACTTATGGGCGAAAACGGACACCGTGTTCGAAAGTTACGCTAAATTCTTCGAACCCCGACAATCGATGCCTTCGAAATATAAAAGTGCTCATTCTTTCGAAAAATGGGCGAAATCCCTCATACGTCACGACGAAGTAGTGAGTTCAATCCAAAACAGTCGTTACATTTCCAAAAAGTACTTATGGGCGAAAACGGACACCGTGTTCGAAAGTTACGCTAAATTCTTCGAACGCCGACAATCGATGCCTTCGAAATATAAAAGTGGTCGTTCTTTCGAAAGATGGTTGAAATCCCTCATACGTCACGACGAAGTAGTGAGTTCAATCCAAAACCGTCGCTACATTTCCAAAAAAGTACTTATGGGCGAAAACGGACACCGTGTTCGAAAGTTACGCTAAATTCTTCGAACGCCGACAATCGATGCCTTCGAA
>NW_019233341.1:0-2528 GCF_002742605.1 Olea europaea var. sylvestris
ACGTGGCAATTTCACCTATCGTGGCCATCGCAAAAACTTCATTTGAGGCACTTCATCGAGTCAGACCCGACTCCACTCATCCCATGATGGTTTTCGCAAGCCCAAGTGCCAATATTGTGATACTCTTGGCCACACTGCTAAATCTTGTCCAAAGCTATCTACCTTGACCTCTGGTGCGGCCAACTTCGTTGGTAAATCACTTGCTAAAGACGAGAAATGGTTGGTTGACTCTGGTGCTTCTCACAACATCACATTTGATTTGTCTAACCTCTCCATCCACTCTGAATATGATGGCACTGATGAAGTAGTAATTGGTGATGGTAAAGGTTTATCAGTTACTCATGTTGGCTCTCTTGGCCTCTCTTATCCCTCGCGTTCATTTCATATTACCAATACTTTATGTGTTCCTGAAATGCATAAGAATCTCATATCTGTGCATCATTTTACCAAGTCCAATAATGTACTAATTGAATTTCATCCTGATTATTTTTTTGTGAAGGATCGAACCACGGGGGCGATACTGCTACGCGGTGATTGTGAAAATGGTGTCTATCCTCTTCCGCCTCTAGCCAAAACACAGTCATCAATTATTGCCAATGTGGGTGAGCGTACCTCCACCGACACTTGGCATCGTCGTTTAGGTCATCCTGCTCAGAAAATTGTTTCTCACATTGTTAAACAATTTTTGCTTCCTTTACGTAATTCTGTTCCATCGAATAATTGTACCTCATGTCGTCTCAATAAAAGTCATAAATTACCCTTTGGTACTAGCTCCATTGTAAGTCATAATCCTCTTGAATATATTTTTTCCAATGTTTGGGGTCCCACACAAATTCAATCCTCTGATGGATATCGTTATTATGTAATCTTTATTGACCACTATACTCGCTACTGTTGGTTTTTTCCCGTGCACCAAAAATCTGATGTCTATCAAATTTTCACTCACCTAAAACCTGTGTTGGAAAAGCAATTTGATCATCCAATTAAAAATTTCTACTCAGATAATGGTGGTGAATATATCAAGTTAAAGACATTTTCTAAATCATGGGATCAGCCACCTTACCACTCCACCTCACACACCCCAACATAATGGCATCTCAGAGAGACGACATCGACATATTGTTGAAATCAAAATGACCCTCCTTACGCAAACTGCCTTACCCACTACATATTGACATTATGCTTTTCAAACAGCTGTGTACCTTATCAATAGACTCCAAATCTCGTGCCCGTATTTTTCTTGGATACTCTACCTCTCAGAGTGCATATAAGTGTTTAGATTTAGCAACATCTCGACTTTATCTTTCCCGCCATGTACAATTCAACAAAAATGAATTCTCCTCTCTCTGCTTAAAGCCACCTTCTGAGCCTATCCACACGAGTCCACCCACTGTGGTCTCACCCACCTATCTATTATTCCAATAGATATGCCCAACCTATCCTCTAATCCTATTGTTGAGTCCTCCCCAAACCCAACTCGTTCACATCACTCTCTGCAACAGCCCTTGGATCCGAGTCCTTCACAGACTACATTAGCCACTTCTTTGGATAGTTACCCAAGTGCTACATCTGGCCCATCAGAACCTGCTGCACCGGTCCGTACTCATGGCATGATTCAGAACCTGCTGCACCGGTCCGTACTCATGGCATGATTACACGAGCCATGAATAATATCTACCGACCCAAGCAGATATACCAAGTGTCTAAACATTCACTGCCACCTGCTCTTGAGCCCACTTGTGTATCACAGGCCATAAAGGATCCTCTTTGGCGCTAGGCTATAAGTGAGGAATTCACTTTCCTATTGAATCATGGAACTTAGACCCTTGTCGAGAAACTTCCTCATCATAATCCTATTGGTTGCAAATGGGTGTTTCGCATCAAGCGAAAACCAGATGGCTATATTGATGTTATAAGGCCAGATTAGTGGCTAAAGGGTTCCACCAACGACCTGGCTTGGATTATAAAGAAACTTTTTCTCCTGTAGTCAAACCAGCTACAATCCGCATGATACTTACTCTTGCCGTGTCTAGGGATTGGCCTCTTCGTCAACTAGATGTCAACAATGCATTTCTCCATGGCACTTTGACTGAGGAAGTTTACATGGCACAACCAGCTGGTTTTGTTGACCTCAATGCACCTCATCATATATGCAAGCTTCATCGCTCTCTCTATGGACTCAAACAAGCCCCGTGGGCTTGGTATCGTGCATTAAGTGATTGTCTCACAAAAATGGGATTTTCTCAATCTAAAGCCGACTACTCCTTATTTATATATCATATGGATGATCTAACTGCATATTTTCTCATTTATGTGGATGATCTCATTTTCACAGGAAATTCCAGCACTTTTATCCAGCAGGTTGTCATTTCTTTGGTCAAGGCCTTTTCTCTCAAAGATCTTGGCCCATTAAGTTTCTTTTTGGGTGTTGAAGTTATCCCCACGACAGACGGTATATTTTTATCTCAGCATAAGTATATTAGGGAATTACTCTCTAAAACAGGCCTTGACAATGCGAAAGAGATTTT
>NW_019233342.1:0-6849 GCF_002742605.1 Olea europaea var. sylvestris
ATTTCCAGGTAGAACGAACCCTTCGGGTTGCTCCATATAGACCTCCTCGTCGAGATCCCCATTTAATAATGTCATCTTGACATTCATTTGATGAACATACAAGTCATATATTGAAGTCAATGCAAATAATATCCTAATCGATGTTATTCTAGCAACCGGTGCATAAGTGTCAAAATAGTCGATTCCTTCATTTTGTCGATATTCTTTGGCTACTAATCTAGCCTTGAAAGTATTTAGAGAACCATCAACATTATATTTTCATCTAAATACCCATTTACATCCAATAGGTTTGGATCTTGGTGGTGAATCGACAAGTTCTCAAGTTTTATTAGACATTATCGAATCCATTTCATCTTTAATTGTATCTTTCCAAAAAATACTATCCCGAGAAGCCATAGCTTCTTTATAGGCTTTAGGGTCGGTTTCCACTTGTAGAACAAAAAGAATTGTTCTAACAACATTCAACTCATTTCCTTCTACTAAGTAAAAGGAGATAAGTTGAGAATCAATTTCATCTGATACCAAAGACTTCTCAACTCAAGTTCTCTTGCTTCTTCGTGGTTCACTAGACTCATCAACATCTTTAGAAGACATTTCATCACATGTTCCACTTGAGCTAGGGATACTTTCATGATTTTCCCTCAATTCATTATCTGAAGATAATGAATCTTCAAAGAACTCTACATCGCTTGATTCGATAATCACATTGGTCTCTAAGTTTAACAATCTATAAGATTTGCTATGGTTAGCATAGAAGGCACATTTAATGCCTTTTGGACCCAATTTGGTCCTATTAGGATTTGTGTACTTGCAATAAGCAAGACACCCCCACACTTTAAAGTATCCAATATTTGATTTTTTTCCTTTCCACAATTCATAAGGGAAACCTTTGTGTGTTTAGAAGGAATCCTATTAAGTATCCTACATGCACTTAATAAAACTTCACCCCATAAATTAAATGGCAATTTAGCATATATAAGCATCGCATTAATCATTTTTCTTAAGGTTCTATTCTTTCTTTTAGTCAAATCATTTTGTTTGGGTGTTCTAGGTGCAGAACATTGGTGAATTATGTCATGTTGTTCGCTATATAAATTAAATTCACTAGAAAAGTATTCACCACCTCTATCACTTCTTATGGTCTTTATTTTCCTTCCTAGATGATTTTCAACTTCATTTTTATACACCTTAAATATGTCAAAAGTTTCATATTTATGTTTCATCAAGTACACATATGTATACTAGAAAAATCATCAATAAAAGTAATGAAGTATCTATTTCCACCTCTAGTTTACATGCCATTTAATTCACATATATCATTATGAATTAATTCCAAGATATTGGAGGTCCTTTTCACACTTTGATATGGCTTTTTAGTCATTTTTTATTCTACACATGTTTTGCATTTATGTTCATTATTTTCATCATATGAAATCAAATCACATTTTTTCATACGTTTTATAGTACTTTTACCAATATGTCCTAATCTAGCATACCATAATGAAAATAGATCAACAACATAAGCGAAATTAGTTTCATTCATTTCCTTATCAACGGTGCAAAGTTTGACCATTCCTTCACTAGAATAGTCTTTTACAACAAATTTTCCATTAAGGGAGAGTACAACTTTACCGGATTCATACACACATTTGATATCCGATTTTTCTAAGAGATTACCACTTACTAGATTCCTATTCATATTTGGAACATGTAGTACATTGGTAAGGGTAACGATTTTCCCGAAAGTGAAGATGATATCAACATTTCCCTTTCCAATAACTTTGGATCGAACTTCGTTGCCCATTTGAATCTCTTGGTCTCCATCCACCTCATGATATGTTTTAAATACAGTTTTGTCATATGATACATGTACAGTAGCACAAGTATCATACCACCATCCAAAAACCTTTTCCTTGATTGCATTTATTTCACTTACGGTGGCCACGATTTTATCTTATTGGATGGAGTTCACTTTGCCCTCGAAGTTGTTTTGTTTTCGGTGTCTACAATCTTTTGCATAATGTCCAGATTTTCCACATACAAAACACCCTCCTTTGGTCTTCTTCTTGGACTTGTTAAAGTTCCTCGAAGGCTTCCTCTTGTTGGATTTTGTTGGCGGTTCAAATTTTTCAACAGCATTAGCTTTGGAAGTTCCGTCAAAGGGGTTTTCACTCTTGTCATGCAATCTGGATTCTTCCTCGATCCGAAGATGCTTTTACAATTGTTCCAAGGAATAATTTTCGGAACTATGCATGATCTTCTTCTGGTATCCTTTCCAAGCCCCTGGGAGTTTAGCAATTATGGCTCCCACTTGAAAGGTCTCCGGGATTTCAATCTTTACCGCTTTTAATTTGTTAACAATGACTTGCAATTCGTGTACTTGGGGAAGAAGAGGGATATTATCAAGAAATTTAAAGTCGAAGTATTTAGAAATTAAAAACTTCTTGATACCTTCCTCTTCCGCTTTGTACTTACTCTCCAATGCTTCCCAGATTTCCTTTGCAGAAGTTGTGTTTGTGTATAAGTCCTATAAACGGTCCGACAAAGCATTTAGTATGTGATCGCGGCATATCAATTCATCTTCTTGTCGTTTCTATCTTTCAGCCTTGACTGCCTCGGTCTCCCCATTTGTAGGTTCCAGTAGTAGAGCCAATTTTGGATCCAAAATATAGAAGATCTTCAATGCAGTAAGTAGAAATTTCAACTTGTCTTGCCACCGCGTGAAGTTTGTACCATCGAACCGATCCAACCGCACCAAATCTTGATTCATAAATTTGATGGTTGCCATTGTAGTCTCGTTCTCCATTGCAAGAAAATAACGTTTGAAATTGTTAGAGGTAATTGGGAATGGAGCCAGGGGGCCTCAAAAATAAAATAAAATATCAAAGTCCAAAAATACTATGTTTTGTACAAAATTTATGGAATCCTTACATTAAATATTTGCTTGAAGATGTAGTAGTGCAAATAAAAGAAAGGTTGTCCCACAACCCAGGATCGAACTTCGTTGCCCATTTGAATCTCTTGGTCTCCATCCACCTCATGATATGTTTTAAATACAGTTTTGTCATATGATACATGTACAGTAGCACAAGTATCATACCACCATCCAAGAACCTTTTCCTTGATTGCATTTATTTCGCTTACGGTGGCCACGATTTTATCTTATTGGATGGAGTTCACTTTGCCCTCGAAGTTGTTTTGTTTTCGGTGTCTACAATCTTTTGCATAATGTCCAGATTTTCCACATACAAAACACCCTCCTTTGGTCTTCTTCTTGGACTTGTTAAAGTTCCTCGAAGGCTTCCTCTTGTTGGATTTTGTTGGCGGTTCAAATTTTTCAACAGCATTAGCTTTGGAAGTTCCGTCAAAGGGGTTTTCACTCTTGTCATGCAATCTGGATTCTTCCTCGATCCGAAGATGCTTTTACAATTGTTCCAAGGAATAATTTTCGGAACTATGCATGATCTTCTTCTGGTATCCTTTCCAAGCCCCTGGGAGTGTAGCAATTATGGCTCCCACTTGAAAGGTCTCCGGGATTTCAATCTTTACCGCTTTTAATTTGTTAACAATGACTTGCAATTCGTGTACTTGGGGAAGAAGAGGGATATTATCAAGAAATTTAAAGTCGAAGTATTTAGAAATTAAAAACTTCTTGATACCTTCCTCTTCCGCTTTGTACTTACTCTCCAATGCTTCCCAGATTTCCTTTGCAGAAGTTGTGTTTGTGTATAAGTCCTATAAACGGTCCGACAAAGCATTTAGTATGTGATCGCGGCATATCAATTCATCTTCTTGTCGTTTCTATCTTTCAGCCTTGACTGCCTCGGTCTCCCCATTTGTAGGTTCCAGTAGTAGAGCCAATTTTGGATCCAAAATATAGAAGATCTTCAATGCAGTAAGTAGAAATTTCAACTTGTCTTGCCACCGCGTGAAGTTTGTACCATTGAACCGATCCAACCGCACCAAATCTTGATTCATAAATTTGATGGTTGCCATTGTAGTCTCGTTCTCCATTGCAAAAAAGTAATGTTTGAGATTGTTGGAAATAATTGAGAGATGAAGAAGAAACAAAAGAGAAAATCATAAAAAAATTTGGCAACAAGGTGGATCAAAACAAAATTTATATCAACAAATGTGAAGGCTCGAACGCGGGATCGCACAAACGTTATTTGCCCATTCTTCAATATATTCGAGATGCTAAAAGGTATTCCAACAAATGGTTTGAAGAATTATAACAAACTTTGTAAAGAATTTCACCAAAGCACAAGATGAAATTCTCCAAAACTTGAAGAACACGAGGATATGAATATAAGTCGGGTTTTGTTTTTTCTTGGAAAAAAGTATGGATTGAAAGATGTTTTTGTTACTTGTTTCCCTCAAACATGGCTTTCCAATATATAGCCATCGACCAGAAGTACGAAATGGTGCCAAAACATCAAGTGAAAAGTCGCAAATTTCAAATTTGCAACGGCAAAAAATGGCCAAAAAGGGCCAAAAATATGTACCATGCGACCGCATGTACAAATCCATGCGGTCGCATGGTTCACCCATGTCGAGACCATTTGGTCTCGGCCTAAGGCCATGCGGTCGCATGGACCCTTTTATTATTATTATTTATTGTTGTTGGTTTTGAATAACATAATCACAGCGCTGCTCACTAACTTAAGTCACATTTATTTCAACAATCTTGTCAAACAATTATACTAAACATTGATATCATATTTATAATCGTTCAACATATATAAATCACTTAAGTAGTCGCTTGATCCTCTTTTCAAGACGACGATTTCAAAAAGAATTTGTGTTCTCTAATTCACGTAGTCTCATGATCTAAACTGATCGAGATATTTGGTCAGTCAATTAATCTCACCCATTGATAAATCAAATAATTATTAAACTTAAAAAAAAAAATACACACAATCATGTCTAAAGATTTATATGAAATACTTGACAATCCAATTAAAATTTTAATATCCTTACGATTGTGCTATAGAATTAAACTCGATACATAATGTGTTCAGTGAACGCCAAGAACACTAGTATCACCTATTAATTAAACTATTTCTACGAGAAGAACAAATTATAAACCCAAATAATGAATTAATTAACACTACAACTTTTCATTAAAGTTGTTAACCCTATACATTAATTATGAACAATTTTTCTAAGATCAAAATATAAGGTGTGTCACATAATACTTTTCCAAGCAGCACCCAACTTGTTTTATCATAAATAATCATAATTATTTTTTATTCATATGCTTAATTTAAATAAATGCAATAACACAAAATAAATAAGAATCACAATTCATTTATTATAAACTATATTGTATGGACATACAATTCAACAAATCTCTCACTTACTCTAGATTATATATGTTATGTCTTGCAAATGTTTCTCGAAAATATCGGCGGACAAACTTTTTGTAATTGTTCGCCAACATTATCCCCAATAATAATTTTACTTGCAACCACATCACGTTTACCAAAAATCTCTACCGAAAAGATTTTCGTTTAATGTATCCATTGTTTAAGGTATCTATACTCATCTTTTTAGAAGAGAAGTCAATTCTCATAATCTAGAAATCAACGCAGACCATTAGTTTATTTTACCACAAAGCATTTGAGAATTAAAAAAACAAGTTCAGAATGTACCTTGCGAACTCCCACCGACCCCCAAGGACATTTCATCACTTGAATATCAAATGAGAAAGTTTCGACACTTAGAACTTTTCAATTTGGACGCGTAAGAACTCAATTCACATTTTTTTTTACATGCAAGTTCAACTAACATAGAGTTAGGGACTCAGAAATTTACAAGTTGAAAACTTCAGGAAATAACGCAATTCTTTTAATTCTAGATATTCCCTATGCATTTAAATAATTTGATGTGCTAAATAGGCTTGGGCAAAAAAAATTGTAAAAATTAATCAAATCAATCAAATCGAACCGATTTGGTTCAGTTTAGGTCGGTTTGACATAGACAATAGGTCTTATTATTATTATTTTTAAACAAAACAATGGCGAGTCAGTTCTCTCATGGTTTAAAGCCTCAAACCACTGGTTAACAGAACCAACTCAACTCACTTAATGTTTTAACTTTTTTTTTAAGTAAAAAAAAAAAAGAAGCCTTAATCTCATATCGATATTTCGATTCCCTCCAATATATGGTGTTGTTGGTAAGTAAGAACACTGAAAATTTCATTTCACAAACTCGTTATGTCATATTTAGCATTTTTTCCCTATTTAGACAGTAATGTTACATAATATATAAAAAGGGTAATTAGAGTAAAAGGTCCATACCTTTCAATGTTATTGTGCAAAATATTTATACTTTTCATTTTTTGACATTTTCGCCCTTATTTCAATGTTTCATTGCAGAAAATGCTATTTTCACCATTTTTAATATAAAATGACCAAAATACCCCCCATTTAAATAAAACCGAAATAAAAAATAAAGAATAAATTACAATCTTACTCCTAAATGTTTTAAAAAGTACAAGTGAATCCAAATAATTATTAAAAGACCTAATAACACAAAACGTCCCTACGTTTTAAATTGGTAAAAATGACGTTTTACGCAATGAAACGTGGATATAGGAATAAAAATGAAATTGAAACATAGGGATATTTTCTGCAAGAAGTGTCAAACGTAGAAATTTTTTTGCTATTAGGCCTTATTAAAATATTAAAAATAACCAAAAAAAAAAAAATCCCTCCCTCCATTTCTTCTCTTCTTCTCCAAATGGGTCAGCCACCTTAGAAGTCAAAAAACTCCAGCAGACCATCACCAAAATTGTTGGACCACCATAACATTGAAACGCCTTCACTTCCCTGTACACATACCACC
>NW_019233342.1:21663-23524 GCF_002742605.1 Olea europaea var. sylvestris
CACCATAGCGTCTCTCCCTTTTCTAAAATGAACTCAAGGCCTCTATGAAATCTTCTTCATCAAAGTCGGGAAATTTTTTCTTCGAAAAGAAGATCTCCGTATAGGCCAAATGCCACAAGTAGAAGTTGCTGATTCTTTGCTCACCACTTGTTCGTATAAGCAAATCAGGGTTAGGAAATTCAACACTGTTTGTTTCCAGTTCCTTCTCAAATAGGATTTCATTTACGTCTTCCACTTGGAAAATGCCATCTTTAACTTTGCCCGCTATGCTTTTGGTGGCCCGCATCATGTCGTATCGTCCACTGTAGTTTATAGCTATTAGAAGATGGAGTCCAGTGTTGCCTCTTGTTGTCTCCTCTGCTTTGGCTATAAGTTTCTGCAATGACTCTGGAAGTTTTGATTTATCACCAATAGCTGATATATGCACATTGTATCTGCCAAGTAGAAACGAAATGCAAGCAAACTAAACCTCGAGGAAAGCTATACAGGTGGGTACAACATAGAAACATGAGCTAGACTATATAATTTACTCTTTAATACTTTCTAATTTCATTCATGCCGCTGTTTTGTAGGGATTAAAATCAAAATTTTCGTAAATTTTGACAGAAGTTGATGAAATATGTGATTGAAAAGTTGTGAAACCCATTAAAATATGTAGTTCGAATGAATTGTTGACTTTGACTTCGATTAAAATTTAGATTTTAATTTGTGCCAAACAGGGGCAGATCATGAGACAAGAAATTTATATGTATTTTTTTGTTTTATCATCGAGTTATTATTATTATATTTTTTGGGTTAACATTCAGAGAGATACAGTAAGCCCCAGTTTTATTTTGTTAAAAAAGTTGATAAAATTTTAAATCAAAATCAACGATCAATTTTAAACATAAATTTTATGGAAATCGGGATGTATAACTTTTATCAAATTTTCAATTATATATTTCATCAATTTTTATCAAAATTTACTAAAAAAAATTAATTTTTAACAAAATCAAACGAGCTAAAAATATATTTATTACCATGCGTACAAAACTTTAGACCTACTTTTGGGAAATCAATGTTCCTTCCGATTCATCAAATAGTTTGATTTTTGGATTAATACACGTGACTAAAGTAATAGGTACGCGGTCAACAAAATTTACATTTTAGTCTAGAAGATTTTGTCAAATATTTCATATTGTGACCCGTTTGGTACCAATTTTTGTAAAAATGAGAATGAAAAATATAGTTGTTCTGGAATCAACACAAAAGATAAAAAGTCAAATATGATGACTTAATGTGATGAATAACGATCATATTTTTCATTTTTGTGGTCAAAGAATAAAAATCAAATAGGGCTGAATCTAGTTAACTGAAGTCAAGTCTAATGGCCCTCTTAAACTTGTATTAATTTCTTTTTACTTCAATATTAATAGTGTGTACAAGAAATCATTTCAACCAAAAGAGAGAAAATAAACAAATTTAAATATCTGTCGTAAAAAAATGAAAGAGTTCTAAAAGTAACTCATAATTTCCTCCACATATCTTTGTCCTACCTCTTCAAATAAGCCCATGAGAAAATCAACCTCCCCCTACACCATAGAAATGTGAAGCATAATTGAATACTGTAGGGAATGTAGTAAAAGAAAGTTAAGAAATCATGCCCCGGTTATATTTTGCCAAGGATCAAAATTTCGTAGATTTTGATAAAATTTGATAAAACTTGGTATTAAAAAATTCATAAAAGTTGTGGGTCCAATGAAATATGTGGTTAAAATCAATTGTTGACTTTGACTTAAATTTTTATAAATTTTTTTAGCTAACCCAAACTGGACACATGTTCTTTTTCATGCATACAAATATTGCCTTGGGACAGAACATC
>NW_019233342.1:24833-26656 GCF_002742605.1 Olea europaea var. sylvestris
TCTAAGGTCCAAATAGATAGAAACTGTCCAGTTGACTATTAGTTGACCAACAAAAATGAATTTTGACTAATTTTGACCAAATTGAAATGGGTAAAATGGTAACTTTACTATTATATACATAAAATATTTTTAAAAATTAGAAATAAAACAAAATAAAATGAAAGAGAAAAGAAATAAAAATAAAAAATAAAATCATCTTCTTCCACATCTCACCCATCTCCCATTCTACCCGTCCCCAAACCAAAACCCAGAAACTACTCGCCGAACACCATCGCAAACCAAAACTAGCATCTCAAATAACAACACAAAGAATCTCCCCCATTTGCTATTATATACTTATAATAATTTAGAGATCAAGGCCTCCATTTTCTCTCTAACTCTTCACTAGAATTTTTACTTTTCCAAAAAAAGAATTTGCCTCCTTAACTTCATTTTCCCTCACAATACAAATACCCATCTTCAGATTTCATGAAACAGTGCTGGAGATTCTGGGTTTTGGGCTCGACGAGAGATAGAACAGCCCATATGTACAGAGAGGCGATTCTTGAAGTAGGCTTTGAGTTTGAAGGGTGAAATGAGTTTTATGTGAAACCAAGAAAATGCAGATTTTAGGGATTTTGTGGGATGGATTGTAGGGGTTTGAGAGATGAGATTTGTAGCTACCATTGTTGGGGGAAAGTGAAGAAAATGCAGGAGACAACAAAGAGAGATGATGATTTTTTGGTTTGGGAAGGTTCTAAGAATTGGAGATTTTGGTTTAAACCAGTTTCTGAAAAAGATGCACAGTGCTTGGAATGCGAAATACAGGTACTTGCAACTCGTTTGATTTGACGTCGACAATGGTGTTAGCGGTTGTGACGGTATTAGGTATGGCCATGGGGTGGGGTGAAGGAGACTTTTTTTAATGGACCATGCTGCTGTACGGGCCACACACATTATAGGGGGTGGATAATTTTTTTTTTTGTTAAATAATCACCCACCCCCTCACACAGCATGTGAGGGGCTTGTACATCAGGCATTTTCCTTATTTTATTTCCTTTCATATTTTTTTGGCTTTTTATTCTTTTTTCTGATTGTTTTGGTTTTTTTTATAATATAGGCTTGACTATGTTACTATATTTTTGCCCTTACCAAATTTTCTCAAAATCAATTTATTTGGTGAACTAAGTCTAACGTTCATTTCCATCTATTTGGACTCCAACTACATATTTATGTAAGGTTTGGGACCTTCATTGACACAAATTGAAAGTTAGGATAAAATCTGCAAAAATTGAAAAGATTAAAAATTTATAACCGTTGCTGCAATTTTTCCTAATTTTTATTCAAAGGAATTATTGAAGCATTTTTGCGTTGCAGGCATATTTACATTTTAAGTTTTAATTGTTAGAATATGGTTGCTTTTTTTTTTTTTTTGATAGTTGATGCTTTGCTGGCATATTTTTAAATTGAATTATTATTGTTTCTTGTCAGCTTATTATTGAATAACTTGAATTGTTATTGCCTTATCGACTTAATGTTAAATTTGTGGTTGTCTTATCTTTCTATTATTAGTTCTTTGTTGGTTTATCCTTCCCCACCCCCTCCCTTTTTCATTCGTGGTTTTAGAATCTACGAATAGAATGTCTACCATATGCTACAAGAGGAAATACACTGTTTTCATTCTTTAAGAAAACAAATCAATATAAGAAAGTATACGTCATGATGGATTGAACAAAAATCAACATGTAATTCCTATTGTGCAACACTTCATGAATGAGAACTTGTTATGAATATCATGTTTAAAATTCTCAACAAGAACGATACAAATAAACGTCCTTTAATGA
>NW_019233342.1:30355-31249 GCF_002742605.1 Olea europaea var. sylvestris
GACCAAACACTTGAGGCCATTGTACGTTAAAGCTCTAGTTAACGGCATACCTGTGGCAAAAGTGCTTGTCAATAATGGAGCAGTTATAAACACCATTCCATCTAGGATGATGAGGAAATTCGCAAAGACAGAAGGAGATATGATCCCAACGGAAGTCATCCTAACGAGTTTCAATGGAGGAGCAACTTCAGCTAAAGGGGTTATGCCATTGGACATAACTGTAGGAACAACTACTAGGACCACAATCTTCTTTATAATAGATGGTCCCACTAGTTACAATGTGTTATTAGGAAGAGATTGGATACACGGAAGTCACTGTATACCTTCATCGCTCCACTAGTGCCTAATTTTTTGGAATAACAAGGGCGAAGCAGAGGTGGTGCAGGCCGATCATAGACCTTTTGTCGCAGAAGCAAACTCAGTGGAAATGTTCATGTACGAAGGAAATTATGGACCTGTCAGAGTAGTCCAGGATGGAGAAAAAACTCAGATCGTCACGCAGAGTGAAGAGCTGTTTTCGGTGGACGCACTCACTGAAATGTTCAGTCAGATGAGGCCAAACATAGTGGCCCTAGAGGAGCCAGTGATTGGCAAAAGAATAATCAAGGAGTTTTAAATGAGTTGTAAGCAACAAAGACAAATGACCGATATTCAGGCCTTCAAAGCCAAATTAATGGCTTTCAATAAAGAATGATAGGACAAGACAAAAGAAGCAGCAGCCTTGAAAGCATTAAGAGACAAATTGGCAGTATTCGAGTTGGAACAAAGTATTGGCCGAGAAGTCAACAAGGTGGATTGTTTAGAAAAATAAGTGCCTACAAGGGATCTGGACGACAAAGTGATAAGGATCGCCAAACCTGGATACGCTCAAGCACAAGACCCCCTGATTAAAGT
>NW_019233342.1:31732-33019 GCF_002742605.1 Olea europaea var. sylvestris
GGTATTAAAAAAGAATGGTAAACTAAGGGTGTGCATAAACTTTAGGAATCTAAATATAGCCACACCTAAAGATGAATATCCAATATCCACAGTAGATTCTTTAGTAGACTCGACTGCCGGACATGTAATGTATTCCTTCATGGATGGGTATTCAGGATACAATCAAATTTATATAGCTGAGGAAGATATACACAAAACTGCCTTTAGATGCCCTGTGTCTCTAGGATGTTTTTGAATGGGTAGTTATGCCTTTCGGTCTGAAAAATGCAGGAGCAACTTATCAAAGGGCAATGAATTTGATTTTTCATGATATGATAGGCAAATTTGTGGAGGTATATGTAAATGATATAGTGGTCAAATCCTTTAAAGAAGAGGACCATTTTGAACAATTAAGATATTCATTTGAGTGAATGAAGCAATATAAACTAAAGTTGAATCCCTTGAAATGTGCATTTGGTGTTAATGCATGGAATTTTCTTGGTTTCTTAGTACACAAGAGGGGGATTGAACTTGATAAAAATAAAGCGAAGGCCATTTTAGAGGCCAAACCACCTAACAACAAAAAAGAATTGATTTTAGAGGCCAAACCACCTAGCAATAAAAAGAATTGCAAAGGTTTCTAGGCCAAGTAAACTTTTTAAGACGCTTTATTTCTAACTGTGCAGGGCGAACTAAAACTTTTTCGCCGCTTTTAAAGTTGAAAAATCAGGACGAATTCGTCTGGAAAAAAGAGCATCAAAAGGCTGTTAAAAGCCTAAAGACATATTTATCAAGTCCACCAGTGTTGGTGTCACCAATCCAAGGAGGGCCAATGAAAGTGTATGTATTGGCTGAAGAAGAATCAATAGCTGGAATGGTCGTGCAGGAAGACCAATTTGGTGAAGAAAGGGCGATTTACTACTTGAGTAGACGGTTAACAAAATGTGAATGTAATTATTCTGCCACTGAAAAATTATGTCTTGCGTTATATTTCACATGTACAAAATTAAGGGCTTATTTACGGCCCGTGACTGTTTATTTAATTTCTAAAGTAAATTTGGTTAAATATATGTTCTCTTGCTCTATTTTGCACCAAAGAGTAGGCCTTTGGACATTAGTTTTATTAGAATTTGAAGTACAATACATACCCCAAAAAGCAGTCAAAAATCAGGCTTTGGTAAACTTTCTGGCAGATCATCCATGCCTTGATATGCCTGAAGAAATTGAGTTGTAGATCAATTCATTCGAATTAAAACCTTAGGTTTTATACTTCGATGGATCGAAAACCTCTAAAGGTGCAGGAGTAGG
>NW_019233342.1:33052-46035 GCF_002742605.1 Olea europaea var. sylvestris
CTTCGATGGATCGAAAACCTCTAAAGGTGCAGGAGTAGGGGTAGCATTGATAAATCCTTTAGGGATTTGTTACAAGTTCGCATTCACTTTGGACAGAATGTGCACCAACAATCAGGCCGAATACGAAGCCTTAATCGTGGGCCTAGAATTAATGATAGCTATGGGGATAAAGAATGTGATCGTTAGAGGCGATTCTCAATTGGTAATTCACCAATTGATTAGTGATTTTAAATGCCAAAGTGATTCCATTATAAGTCAGCATGAAATTGCCCAAGAATTGTTGGAAGAATTCGACCAAATAGAGTTTCAATGTGTTAATAGGATATCTAATGACGTAGAGAACAAATTGGCCCAGATGGCCTCAGGGTACTCAAAGGTTTTAAATTGGAAGTCTGCTTGTGAGTATGGAACAATATTGCCCGTGATTCAAAGAAGGGCGAAAACGATTGAAATTCATTGCATACAAGATGGAGATGCAATAGATTGGAGGGCAGAGATTAAAAGGTTCCTTAAAGAACCTAATAAAGGAGATAGTAGAAAAATGAAGTTACGTTTGCTAAACTATACACTGATAGATGAAGAATTGTTTAAGAAACGCTCTGATGGTATATTGCTAAAATGTGTAAGTTTGCAAGAAGCCAGGACGATTATGGATGAAGTGCACGAAGGGATATGTGGAGCTCATCAAGGTGATAGACCTGATAGGGAAGATTTATCCCCCATCGTCCAAGCAACATACCTTTGTTATAGTTGCAACTGATTATTTCACTAAGTGGGTAGAAGCGATACCTTTAAAGGAGATCACCCAAAAGAACGTCATAGAATTTATCCGTGACCACATCATTTATAGATTTGGAATTCCACAAACTTTGATGGTAGATCATGGAACATCTTTAAATGGGGATCAAGTGAATAAATTCTTGGGCGAGTTTGGAGTTAAATTAGTGAATTCCACACCATATTACACTCAATCCAACGGACAATCAGAATCTTCTAATAAGATTCTAAAAAATAACATAAGAAAAATGATAGATGAAAATGTTAGAAATTGGCACGAATGTCTAAACAAGGCCTTATGGGCTTATAGGACGTTGCCTCGGTTAAGTACGAAAATTACTCCTTTCCAACTCACTTATAGACAAGAGGCCGTTTTGCCTATGGAAATCAACGTGCAATCGATCAGAATGTGTTTGCAACATAAGTTAAGTGGTGATGAGTATACCGAATCACTAGTTCAAAACTTATTAGAGTTGAACGAATTAAAGTTGGATGTCCTAGATAGATTGTAAGTTCAAAAACAAAGAATGTCTAAATTTTAAATAAAAAAGTTATAGCCGAATCGTTTAGCCTGGGCGAATTAGTTTGGAAAACAGTACTCCCTTTGGATAGTAAAGATCCAAAGTATGGCAAGTGGTCGCCCAATTGGGAAGGACCATATAAAGTAAATAATGTGTTGCCTTATGAAGTCTATCATTTGGAAGATTTAGACGGCACCAAGCACATGAGGTTCATTAATGACAAATATTTAAAAAAATATGTTCATTCCTTATGGGAAAGTGAACAAATAAAAACGTAATCAAATCGCGTTGAACGATCGTAGAGCAAAAAGGGCCAAAGCGAAATACGTTCAAATAAATTCCTTTATTATCAAACGTTCATTACAAAATTGCAGAATACAAAATGCTAAATGCTCTATAAACTACAATTAAGAGCAAAGTAATCTCCCGGTTGATCGCTGAGTAAGAGAGTGAACTGGCCTTAATTGCCATCCTGATCGTACTGCTCAAAGGCAAGCAGAGATGCCGAGAAGCACTCTCAACAAGCAAAAAGGAAGAAGAAACACCCTTACATCGCCTTTCTAAATGCATCGCTGCAATGACGGTCAAGGAGGCTGAGAAGCACTCTCAGCAAGCAAGGTGGCTTGCAGGCGTCCTCAAAATTGTCTTCCATCATCAAACTCCTTGTAAAGAACATGGAGACGATGGGAAGAAATTTGTTGGCCAAAGAATATTTTCTATATCTCCCATACCAAAGGTGATATCAAGAAAGATGGCAAAATGGGCGGATCAAATGATCCATTTCCATGGAAGACGAAAATTTTGGATCGATTGTCAAAATGCCAAACAATGGCAGCAAATTGGTTTTGAAGAAGAGAATGGAAGTGAAAATGATAAGTGTGGAATATAAGTGCATTTATAGAGGCGTGAAGGTGAAGTGACAGAATATCAACAGTCACATTCGTGCCTAATAATTAGAATCAAATGGCCAGAAGTCTTGGGAAAAGAAACAGAAATACCAAGAGAAAATATGCGTGAATCTTAGCATCAAGCTGTTAAATGTCTGGGGGGTTGACGATTAAAGACAACGTCAATAAATACACAAGAAGACAAATTAATCATTCATTAATGATAATGACTGCTGGTATGTTCAGAATTACCAATGGACATTAATATGAAGGTACAAAAAGAAAAGTTAAGGCATTAGATGTCTTAATTACAATTCGCCTCAAACTGAATGAATTCTTTCCCTAAGTCTCCCCCAATTCTCACTCTGCTGAGAAGAAGTGACATTTAATTCAGTCACAAAATCGTCATCAACTTCCAGCTTCTTGTACTGCTCGACCAAAGACTTAGTTCGCTCAATTCCTTGGGAGGCATTGCATTTTTTGGCAGCCATTCTCGCCTTGCAGTCGTCCATCCTTGCTTGAAGCTCCTTCATCTGTGCAGCCAAACTGGTCATCAAAGAGTTTTCAATCATGACTTCAGAAGAGATTTCTTTCAATTCGTCCTCAGCTTTGTTGATCTCCAGAAGCAAAGATTCTCTTTCAGATACAGCGCGAAGATATTGAGTACTTTTGGCCTTCAATTCAACATTTTTGGCCAGCAAGGAGAGAACCTCGGAATGGACAACTTTCAACGTCGCTTTAAAATCAGCAGAAAGATTGAGCGACGAAAGTGTCAGTGCTTGCTCCAATTTCGCATTCAAATGCTCAAGCTTATCCTTATGTTTGGCAACACTAGCCTGACCGATATCCATATCCATAAAGGACACATACTCAAATATTGACTGCTTGAGGAACTTCATATCTTCCTCTGAAAAAGCAGAAGGACGACTGGTTGAAGCAGGGCGAGACGTCTTGACTTGCCCCTAGGAAGTGAACAAGTCCTGGATGGAACACACAATCTTATCAGCATCCTACAAAGAAAGTTGCCAGTATTGAAGGTTTTCACTACAATAAACAAAGTGGAAGTAAAAGTGAATTAGAGATTACCTCATCAGCAATGTTAAGAGGTGTCATATCCCTCGCCAAATCTACCACCTGTGCTCCACCACTTGTGAAGACTTCCCCTTGTCTGAGCGAGAAGACTTTGCCGTAACGGGCAAACCCATGGGAGCATCTGCAAAACTCAAAAAGCAACAAATCAAAAACCAATAGCACAAGCAAAGGTAAAACATCAAAAAATGTATTACCTTCTGGTTTAACGTTTAGGGGGCTGACGCCCTGGAAAGAAGATGGCTCATCCATTGGTTGTGATGAGGATTCCGGGACTGAAGGTTTCTCTTTAAGCGTAGTCCCTTCATCGGCTGGTTTGGATGAAGCGGCCTCAGTAAAGGGTGATGGAGCAGGAGCTGCCAACACCAAAGCCTTCGAAGGAGAGGCTGAGCTTTTCTGAGAAATTCGAATAAACCATCAGCACATAGAAAAGTTTCAAGTATAGAAAGGTATGCTTGTGAGTAAACTAATTTAATTACCTTTCTCCTGATAATGAGAGGAGTGTCATCATCATCATCCTCCAAAATGGGAGATGCTGAGGCTGGCCGTTTGTGGCTTGGGATACTTTTAGATGTAGTAGGCTTGGCAGGAAGGGAAGTAGATGGACGAACAGACTGTTTAGCATGAGCAGAAGAGGAAGGACTCCTAATGGACAGAGGGGTGACCAAAACAGGGGAAGTGGAAGAAGTGTCCGGCTGATCCAGTGAATGGAAAGCGCGATTGACATCAGTTGCAAACAATCTGCGCTGCACTGATGGCCAGAGTTGTTCAAAAAGGGGATGGGTGGCATGACTAGGATTGAAAGGAGCTAATGAAAAGTTACTCGTCAAAAGAATATTGCGAGCATTTATAGCTTCTGCCTTTGCCTTATTTATGGTGTAGAAGCGATCTATCAAATTTCTTGAATAACAAGGAGGAACAAGCCAAGTTTGGCCGAAACCAAGTTGACGAGCAAAAAATTGGGGAGCATATATTTGAACCCCAGCTTTGGCATTAGTTCCAGTCAAAATATCATGGAACAACTCCCTCCCAGTCAAAAACTGAACCCAAACGAGCAGAGAAGTGCTCGCATTGTCCAGGGTAAATGGGGGATGCACATAATTAGGAGTTAAAAAGGGAGGAATGGGAAAGAAAGAAGGAATTGAATTCAAAATATAAAAGAATGAAAAAATATCCCTTTTGGACATATGTACAGGGCTCAGTGGGTCAATAGCTAGCCCATAGCAACTAGCAGAATGAAGGGAAAGAGATAGAGTATCAAGTGATGAAAAATAGGCTCTCAACCACATTTGAGTGAACCAAAGAGGCCAATTGCCAGTAGGAGATGCACCATTCTTCAATTGGAATTGGAGAGAAGCCATGCCTCTATAGAGGGCGGCCAAAAAGAAAGAGCACAAATTCAGGGGCCTACCACGAGCCAATTCGTGCGCTATGGGTAAATAGCTCATAGAAGGCTTCACGCTTGGCACACACAGAATATATTTACAAAGCCAAATCTGAAGAAAGGCCACACGCTCAGCATGAGAAGGCTCAGCGCTCGAGTGATTATAACAGCCTTTCAGGCTTGAATAGGACTCGGTGAGTTTTTTGTCAAATTTTGGGGCGATACCAGAAATCAAAATACCAGGGAAAATGGTATCGCCCAAAGGTGGCAAATTTACTAAGGCCCCAACATCCCTTAAAGTAATGGATATGGGACCAAGAGGGAAAACAAAAGTATTATACTTAGAGGACCAAAAACTTAATGCAATAGAGAAAAGCGCTAAATCAAAAATAGGGGGTTGAAGAGAGGTTTCTAGCAAATCAGAAATCCTAGCATTATCAAAAATTGCCTTGATAGGATCATGGTCCACAAGGCGAGCATGCCATCTACGGAAAACAACATCAGATTTAGGCCAAATGCGAATACCTCTTTCGCGAAGCGGTCTCAGCAGCAAAGAGTTTAGAAATGGAGGGCCTTGAGTACAAGGGAACAACTGGCCCACCGCCACTTGTTTGATGGCCTCGGCGTTATTGAATGAGGGACCTAGATAGAACTCGTTGAGTTCGGCATTGGCTGGTGCAAGGAAGTTAGGAGTTATATATGGCCGAGTGAAGAGTTTCTGGAAGTCTTCGAAACTGAAAGAGTCACTAGATTGGGATTGTGAAGCAGCCATTAGGAACGAAATAAAGTTTCGTTGAAATTTGCTCAAGAAACGTAGCAGAGAAGCAAGAAGATAAACAGTAATATTGCGAGAGAGAAGCGTGAAGCAATGAGGCGTGATTTAGTAGTGCGATGAAATGACGTGTATTTGGGGGTTATAAGGGTTTGCAACGTCTCACCTTTTCAGGCTATGCAAGAAAATGATGATTGAAATTCTTGGGAATTTCAAATGTTGTTGAGAAACAAAAAGTGAATATGGCAAAAATTAATAATTGGTATTAATTCTGCCATATTGGGGGGTAATTGTTGACATGCTAAAAGTGCAGCCCAATTTAAATAGCCCAAAGAATGAAGCCCAACTGGGCAATTCAGGATAAAGGCCCAAATAGGGTTATTAATGAATGCAGTGAAAGCCCACGAATGCGGTAACACCATTGCCCAAATTTACAAGATGCCCAGGATCTGAGCGAATGAAGTGCCTTGCAGTCACCCAGAGTTATGACCCTGTTCTTGCCCAAACTTTCGAATCGCCCAAGATCTTAGCAAACATGAGATGTTATGGTTATCCAAAAGTGCAATTATCAAAGCAGTTATTGGGTAATCTTATCACGTTCCACGATTCAAGGATGTTCAGTTGAGGACGGTTGAACGACAAAGAGTAATGGCAGCAGTTAGAGACGGTAGTTCCACGATAAGTTGGCCACCATGAAGAAAGTGGACAGTTATAAAGCAATTAAGCAGTTTCTAAGCGGCTGATCACAAAGAGAGCATCAAGGGAATATAAAAGGAAGAAAAGACATAGAGTAAAGGACCCCGAATCAGAGAATATGTAATTTTAATTTTTTAGTTTAGACTTAAAATATTTCCTTTCAGTATTCGTGTGCTTGCGCCCCTTGGAGGCATTTTGTTTAAGTTCTAATTGTAAAGTCACCGCCAATAAAACACCCCTTTTTGGGACTTTGTCTCAAGAGATTTGTTCCTTTCACAATCGTCTGATCCATTTTTAATTGTTAGCGACTACCCGTGCGAAACACAGTCCCTTAACAAAAATTCTAGATCCGGCCCCGTAAGCTATTTGTTTTCTGGTAAGTGAAATAAGTTAGTGAGGATTTTAGTATTAATTTCCACCATAACGTCTCTCTCTTTTCTGAAATGAGATCAAGACCTCTATAAAATCTTCTTCTTCAAAGTCCGGAAGTTTTTTAACAGAAAAGAAGACTTCTGTGTAAGCCAACTGCCACAGGTAGAAATTGCTTATTCTTTGCTCACCACTTGTTCGTATAAGCAAATCCGGGTTAGGAAACTCAGCACAGTTTGTTTCCAATTCCTTCTCAAATAAGGTTTCATTGATATCTTCGACTTGAAGAGAGCCATCTTTAACTTTACTGGCTATGCTTCTACTAGCTTGCATGACGTCGTATCGTCCACCGTAGTTTATGGCTATCATAAGATGGAGTCCCATGTTGCCTCTTGTTGAATTCTCTACGGTGGCTATCAACTCTTGCAATGATTTGGGGAGCTTTGATTTGTCTCCGATGAATGATATTTGCACATTGTATCTGTAAAAGTAAAGAATAATGCAAAGTTTTTAATTTTAAGCACAATCCCTCTTCTAATTAACTTTATGGGCAGGTAGAGTCAGGACATGAAGAAAGTAGACAGTATTTATTCTTTGTTATAGTTCCCTATTGTGTAGTTCACCTATTAAATACACCACTTATGTTTATTGTTGATTCCATCGTCAAGTGTTTTTTGGGTTTCCCAGGACGTAAGAATGCTCTAAAAATATGTTAATGTCATCTTTCTTAAATTATAATTTGCTTCCACGGTTCGGCCAATTTTCTAATTTCGACAAAGGGTTGCAAAAATTGATTCTTAAGATACAATGAATCTCTCAAAGATTTTTGAAAACTTAGTTGTTCATAGAACCATTAATAATACACACTTACATGCAGGCACATAGATACTATGTGGCCCTTCTAACAAAATTTACGTTTTAAGTCAGAAAATAGACTTAGAGATTACCCCATAAATTCCTGCAGATCGTTTTGCATTACCTCTTCAAACAGGCTCATCAAAGCGTCAACCTGCTCCTACTCCATACCAACGTGAATCATAATTAAATACTGAAGAAACAATCCAGAAATTATAGATTATATATCTTGCATGCAAATATTGCACTGGGTAGAACATCTTGAACAGTTTCATGTCAAGTGATGACTGTTAATTGCGATTGAGTGCATTTACTTTGGGTCGAACCCAGTTCTCGGTCGAAAATGCAAAGATGGAAACAACTTTGATTCTCCACTTGCAGCAGAGAAACACTATCTCCTTTATTACACGGCCACCATTCCGGTGATTAGGCAGAAGCTCTTTGAAACCTCTCTCATTTGCCCATCTGCGGTTACCATCCAAAATAATAGCAATGTGATTAGGCAGAAGCTCTGGCTTGAGGCCCCCCGGCAATGTTTCCTGGATTTGTACTGCTTTTACGAGAGAAAGCTCGTTGGCAAAAAAAGTCTCTCTCCTCCCATCTCGGGCAATACTCTCGCTACAACACATTGTCAAAGGGCAAGGAAAAGGAAATCGCAAGGCATCTTGCTCAGCTTGGAGTGAGAGTGTAGTGGGACTGACTGCCCCGAAGACAAATCCTACCTTGACACAAGAATTGACTAAAAATGCCATTATTGAACTCCAAAATTAAGAGAAAAACGCAAATACTAAACCTTCCTATTCTTCTAGTCACCTCTTTAATTTGATTTCCCTGTGCCAGCCGTCTCAGTTATATAACCAATTTTTGACAGATTTGACTAACCTCCACAAGAGGAATTTTGAGTAGGGCATATTTTAATAACCCACGTTTGTTAAGAAGCCCTAATACTTATGTATATTAAATTAAGAATTATAAAATGTCCTATAAAAGTGTCATCCAGAGCTAGAGTTTTTGGGGCCTCATCGTTTTGGAAAAAATGTTATACGACTGATGGTAATTAACTCTCTGGCAAATCTTGATTTATGTACTGTGTATTACATAATATATTTACCTGGAAACACGATAAATTTAATTAAATAATAAAGGACTAGAAATATATAAATTAGAGATTAGAAAGTAATTATATTTTGGAGAGTCCTTTAGGTATTAGTGACTTAACACTACGTCAAGAAAAAAAAAACTCTTTTAAGCTCACAAGAGTATCTTCAATTAGGGAAATCCTCTTGATTGTAGCTTTCGCTAGACCTCCAAAAAAAGCATTTTTTAATCAATGGTCACTGAATTTTGCTTTATGTTACTATTTGCTAATCGATATTTAAAAAAATTACTTATTGCTCATTAAACTTTGCTATGGATAACATTGATGGAAATGATATGAATGATTGATGAGTAACTTTGTTCAAAATTGGGTAAACAACGAATAACATTTTACATTTTGGTGAACAAGTAGTAAATTATAGTAAAGTTCAGTGAGCAAAGAATAACTTTTTAATTTTCAACAAGCAAGTAGTAACCCGTACCTAAAGTTTCGATATATTAGAAGGCTAAAAATACATTCAACAGCATAAAATCATGCAATAAGGCACGTAGGTGTCTCCTGGGCAGAAATAAAAATAAGAACAAAAATTTGTCTTAACCTAAGCTTAGTATATAAGAACAAAAATTTGTCTTAACCTAAGCTTAGTATTGACAACTGTTTAGTTTATTGTCAAGCACACAATATAAAAATTAGGCAGTGTCATAGCAGGTAGGTTAGTTAATGATCATAGGCTCTTATTCCAGTTATAGAAGAACTCCAGAAAATAACTCATTCTCCTTGACACAGTCTCTTGGAAATTATTATATGAGTCGTCCAAACCATGCGTGACCTGAACCCCTCAACAATTTTCGTCGATGTTCATTTATGGTCTACATATGTGAGTCCTCCAAATATAACTATCATCTCGATACCATCTTGGTACTCATTAAAGTGATATCCCTCCTAATATCAAATAATTTAGCACTAATTAGGGACGAGCACGAATAATATAGTGCTTTTACGAGTGATGCAAAAATATATATTTTTTCGTTTGAAATATCACAAGTATGCAGTTCATTACCACATAGTAAGACTCTACTACAATTGATATTATGTCTCCTCTATTTTCAATATTTCGAAGGTAAAAAAAGTCACAAAATTCATATAATCATTGTGTACATAATTGTAGAGAAGAGTTAAACCATACAAATTGTTCAATAATTGAAAACATGCTTTAAATGTCAAAGAGAAATAAAAGCAAGAGTTAAAGGTTCATGTCGCAAGTTTTTTCGTAATCCTAGCACAAAACTAATTTAGCCTAAAATGTTAGTGGAAAGAAAACAAAAGAAATAAAGATAACCCATGACCTAAAATTCTTGGATTTGATCTTACTTTGTTCTTTGCCTCTTTTTGCAATCAATTGTCCTAAGTAATTACGTGTTGATAATTAATATTTATACTAGTTTTCAAAGTATTCCAAACGTCACTTAAAATCATAAAATAATGGCTAATAGAAAGTTTCCTTGTTTGAATAGAATTCTGAATGCCTAGGAAGTCAAATTAGCCCCTGTTTTATATTTCAAGGTCTGGGCAGTCGTCTAGTCCATATAACTGGTGGAATGCCCAGTTACAACGACTTCCCAATTTTTTCGTTTTGGTCATCTTCTTCATTCTTTCATCAATTGCAATCCTTTCACTTTAAATTACTTCTGTTTTGGACCTTCAACTTCTATTTGCATTCAATTTGAACTATTAACATCTTTAATCTTCATTTTGTGGTCCGAATCAACTATTAAAAATATTGCAATTTTGTACCCATACTTTCTTTTTGCCAATTTTTTTTTTATCGATTTTCACTTTTTTTTTTTTTCAATTCCTCTTCCATTTGAGTTTCACATAATAAATAAAATATTTAATAAATTAGGTCATAATTAATCAAAATAATTTCGAAATATCTATATCTAAAGGCCCCAATAAGTATATAAAATGCACTTGTCAACAAGTCATGCAATCTAAATTGTTTTTGCCCATTATACCTTGTTTGTGGGAATATTCACAAACGTTGGGTCAACCATTTTTGTTTCCCAAAATTTTGAACTTAAAAAATAAGAAAATTGTATTATTGGTGTCCAACCTCAAAAGGGTTAAAATTGGTTAAATTTGTAATGCACATAATTAAACATAAGAAAGGCTGTATTGCAGACTAAAGGTGTTCTTACAAAAGGACACAATTCGCACCATTCGGTGTAAATTAAAATCAAATTTTTAGTGGATTTTGATCAAGGTTAATGAAATATGTAATAAAAATTAATTGATGGCTTTCAATTGAAACTAAAATTATATTTTAGCATACAAGGTTACTTGGTAAAGTTAAAATCACGTAGCGTTTACATTATTGAAAAAACCTTTAAGTCTGTGACATGTAGTACTAGACTTGATAGTTGTCAAAGACTAAGTTTGCTTTTTTTCTGAAACTCAAGATCAAATGTTTTTTACCTTGAATTATGCCATTTTTACACCTTTTTTTTTTTTTTTTTTTTTTTTTTACACCTTTTTTTTTTTTTTTTTTTTTTTTACACCTTTTTTTTTTTTTTTTTTTTTTTTACACCATTGTTGAAATTACAATTATTGTCACCAAATAGCTAGATGAAAAAAATTGTCCTTTTTTTTGTAACTGTCCATTGGTGTAATGCCACATGGCAGGTGTAAATCATGGTGTATACCAAGCATGATTGTTTTCCCTTTGCTCTATTACTTGTATACCAATAAAGAAAGAGAGAAATCAATATAGGATTCCTGTTGCTTCATTTCCTAATTAAAGGTTGGAAAGTAGAGTTTTTTTAATAATTAGGTGAAAATGGATTTGAATTTAAGATATTTTTCCATTTAAATACTATGTTTATCTATTTTATCTAAAAGTTTTATTAAAAAAGATTTTTTAAAATTTTTTTTTTTTATTTTCAACTCAATATGATTCTGTGAATATAAAAAATGCCTGACCCTAACAACTTTTCCTTCCCTCGACAACACGCATGAACACAAAGATCAATGATTGTATAAGAAATGGACCGTGCTACATAGACATAGATGATGACACTTCGGTCGACATAGCACACACACATGGGGGAGGTCGGGATTATTTTATTCATGGGGACCCACACCTCAATTGTGAGTGCTATATCACTCATTGTGTCAAAACCTATATTCGTTTGGCTTAATTCATAAGAAATTTATAAAACATTTCACTTATTTATAAAAATAGCTCCAATTATAGCAACTAGATAATATATAAAATCACACTGCTAGTCTTTGTTTTTTCATTAATGGTAAAAGGATGCCCTATCTAATAATATATAAAATCAAAGAAGCTAATAAATATCTGCAATACTTTTTTGACCTGATTATATATGTATTTTATCTCCATCTGAAATTTGATAATTAGGTACAACCCGCTGACTGAAGTCACATTTACTTCGACAATCTTGTTAACTAATTACAGTTGTTGAGGATTAAACATCACTAAACACTGATATCATATTTATAAACATTCAACATAAATCACTTAAGTAGTCGCTTGATCCTCTTTTCAGGACGACGATTTCAATAAGAATTTGTGTTCTCTAATTCGCTTATTCTCATGATCCAAATTGATCAAGATATTTGGTCAGTCAAATTAATCTCACACATTGATAAATCAAGTAATTATTAAACTTAAAAAAGATGCACACAATCATGTCTAAGGATTTATATGAAATACTTGACAATCAAGTAAAATTTAATTCTCCTTACGACTGTGCTATAGAACTAGACTCAATACATGATGTGTACAACGAACGCCAAGTGCACTAGTGTCACCTATTAATTAAACTATTTCCACAACAAGAACAAATTATAAACCCGAATAATGAATTAGTTAACACTACATCTTTTCATTACAAGGTGTTAACTCTATACATTAATTATGAACAATTTTTCTAAGATCAAATATAAGTTGTGTCACATAATACTTCTCCAAGCAAACACCCAACTTGTCTTTTCAGGACGACGATTTCAATAAGAATTTGTGTTCTCTAATTCGCTTATTCTCATGATCCAAATTGATCAAGATATTTGGTCAGTCAAATTAATCTCACACATTGATAAATCAAGTAATTATTAAACTTAAAAAAGATGCACACAATCATGTCTAAGGATTTATATGAAATACTTGACAATCAAGTAAAATTTAATTCTCCTTACGATTGTGCTATCGAACTAGACTCAATACATGATATGTACAACGAACGCCAAGTGCACTAGTGTCACCTATTAATTAAACTATTTCCACAACAAGAACAAATTATAAACCCGAATAATGAATTAGTTAACACTATAACTTTTCATTACAAGGTGTTAACCCTATACATTAATTATGAACAATTTTTCTAAGATCAAAATATAAGGTGTGTCACATAATACTTTTCCAAGCAGCACCCAACTTGTTTTATCATAAATAATCATAATTATTTTTTATTCATATGCTTAATTTAAATAAATGCAATAACACAAAATAAAA
>NW_019233342.1:47597-162201 GCF_002742605.1 Olea europaea var. sylvestris
CATTTTCATTCTTATTTTCAACTTTCGCTGCGCCAAATTCCTTTTTATCTATTTTCTCAATTAAAAGCTATGAAATAACCAGTATACCATTCTATTTAAATAAAGAAAAAAAAAGAAAAAAAAGAATTAATTGCAATCATACTTCCACTTTTTTTGAAAAAAGTGCAAAAGAGTCCCAAATAAATTATTAAAAGGGTAATTAGCATATACTGTTTGTATTCTTCACAATTATTGTGAAAAACGTCCATACCGTTCATTTTTTCGATATTTTCACCCTTAATTACACCTTTAATTATGCAAATCATCATTTCTATCCATTTTCATCCAATTTCTCAACAAAAGATGTGAAGTAATGAATATACCCTTCTATTTAAATAAAAATAAAGAAAATTAAATATCATTAATTTTTTTAATTTTTAATTTTTAATAATTTATTGGAAATATAATTAATTTTTTTAATTTTTAATTTTTCATAATTTATTGGGGACTTGTATGCATTTTTTTTTAAATTGGGACTATAGTTGCAATTAATTCTTTATTATTCTTTTTTATTTAACTAGAAGGGTATATACATCATTTCACAACTTTTATTGAGAAAATGGATGACAATGGATAAAAATGATGGTTTGCAGAATCAAATGTATAATTAATAGTGAAAATGTCAAAAAATGAAATGTAGTGTTTTTTTTCGCAATAACAGTGAAAGCTAGGGACATGACATGCTAATTATCCTTTTACTAGTTTATTTGGGACTCGTTTGCACTTTTAAAAATTTTTGCGATCATGATTGCAATTAGTTCTTTCCTTTCCTTTATTTCATTTAAATTTGTCTTTTCACAACTTTTAATTGAGAAAATTGAAGAAAATGACCTTTTGCACTGTGAAGGGGAAATAAGGGTGAAAATGCCAAAAATAAAAAAATAAAAAAATATATGAAAGATAAGACGTTTGTTATAATAATAGTGAAAGACAAGAACATTATGTATTTTTTATTACCCTTTTTCCTAGTATCCCCTACATTAAATAATAATTTAAATATGAATAGTTCATGTTTATCAATAAGAATGCACATTAACTAGGAGTTTAATAGAAAATTAAGAAATGAAATATATTCTCAACAAGAAAATTTGCCTATGGGGGCCTTTTTTTCTATTTTTGTAAAAATGAGAATGAAAAATATAGTTGTTATGGGCTCCATACAATAGATAGAAATTCAAATTTGGTGGCTTAATGTGATGAATAACGGTTATATTTTTCATTTTAACGAGGAAAAAATGGGAAACAAAAGGGGGCTATAATTTGGGATAGACAAAAGAAGAAAGCAAACTTATTTTTATGAGACCATGTAAATAATTAAATAATGATTAAATTACTTGTACAGGGAAAATCTCCTTGTTCAAGTTACAAATGCAGTGTTGGCAGCATTGCATTGTTTGCTAACTTTGTATTGTTTGAACAGTGCCCCATTACAGAATACCATGTGACGTTCTGAACAAACCGTATGTACAAAATTCATTTACATACAACAAAATCCTTATATGAAACAATCGGTCCAATGTTAATGGAATGAAGGTTGTTGGAAAAGAGTTGACTAGAATTGAGTGTAACAATCTTTTCATACAAAATTAAGCTTCTATTTAACCCTTATTTCTTAAATTTTTTTTACTTAAAATTTATTTTTAACCACACATTTTGCATGTGTCAGATCTCATTTTAATGAGATTTTGTGGAGTAGAACACATTTTTCTATAGTAACAGATGAATTAAATTTTTGAAACCCGTCAACACATTTGTTAGATAAACAGGAAAATCAAAAGAGCCGTTGAGATCTGAATGACAAAAATACCCTCCTTTTGTGTTATAAAAATAGAATGTAAGGGCCAAAAAGGAATATTGTGCATAACTGACTGTTCATCTCAGAAAGAAGTCAAATGGGCAACAATTGGTGTCAGAAGTTTTTCCATAAATTTCCTCCTACCAACACTTTTTCAGTTGAGCCTATTGTACAAGGCTTATCTAGTGTGGTTTACCTGGCTGGCGTGGTTTGTACGCTATTGCATCAGTTTGAGGGTTTACTTAGTGTGCACCCGAAAGGTAGCGGCTGAGTTTTCCCCCGTCATCAAAAAAATAAAAAAATAAACTACGGAACCTTGCAATGAGTGAAAATGAATTTACAAAGTGCAAAACAAATGGGGCAAAAGGACATTTTATGAGACAAAAAAAAAAAATTTATCGACTTCATCTACACAAGTCACCAACTTTAAATAAAATCTATTGAAAATTTAATTTTTATCTAAACCAAATCAGAGCTAAGTCAGCGTTGTAGAGCACCATTGTTTGAAAAATTGAAAAATTAAATCACTAACAATTCCAAGTAATGTGTGTGAGTTAACAAAAGAACTTAGCAATGTATAGCAAATAGCATCATAGTTTAAAAAATCGGAAAATTAAATTACTAACAATTCCAAGCAACGTGTGTGAGTTAACAAAAGAACATCATTACGAACTTGCAGATAATTATTTGATATAATCAAAGTTTTTATTGACACTTGGCCTATAATATGACGACTAAGAAATTAAAAAAATAAAAATAAATGCTGAGAACTGATAATAATGTATAAATTAATGGTGGTTAGAGAAGAGTCATGATTAAGTATATGAATCTACGACAAATAAAATACGTTAGGTCAGAGGTTAGTCCAAGTCCCCCCTGAAGTTGTAACATGTTCTATTTTTGTTATTAATACAATTGTTTCATGCAGCTTTAAAACCAAAAACAAATGATCATAATTTATAAGGACCAAGTCGAGAACTTGGTTGCGCAATTTTCGGGCTGCCAATGGTTCATTACAATTATTGATGATAAAAGATTAAAGAATTAAACTACTTATAATTACAAATCAAATCATGCGTATGTTTGTGTTATCTTATTAATTATTTAGACCTTACTATTTTTATTTTATTTTATTTTATTATTATTATTATTATTATTATTATTATTTTATTTTTACATTTCATAAGAAAATCATAAGTAACTTATTATGAAATATTCCAAGCATTATATTTATTCATAAGTTTAACTTGTAAGGTTAGACAAACCTGTCAAAACTTGCTTATATATGTATAACTGAGATCGTCCTGGCAAAAGGATATCAAAAGAGGTGAGAATAAGAATAAGAAGTGTTTAATGTTTGCTGTCTTCTCTCTGTTTTTGAGTTTCAAATATGGTTTGTTTCGTTAACTTTTCTGCATTTGCCTTCCAAGGAATCAATCCTCACTCTTCTTACCTCACCCCCTCAACAATTTCACTCCAAGCTACGACTATTAAGAAAGATGCATTAGGATATTCTCTCGCGAGTAAGCACCGGAGTATGACCGGACAGACCAAGAGAAAGAGTATTTTATCCAGCGAGCTTAAGTCGGTGCAAATCCAGGAGGCATTGTCTGAGGGTCTCAAACCAGAGCTTATGCCTAAGCACGTTGCTATTATAATGGATGGTCACCGGAGATGGGCCAATGAGAGAGGCTTAACAATGCAGCTTGGGCACACGACTGGTGGACGTGTAATAAAGGAGAAAGTTTTTCTCTGTTGCAAATGGGGAATCGAAGTTCTTTCGGTATTCGCATTTTCAACAGAGAACTGGGGTCGTCCCAAAGTAAGTATACTCGATC
This sequence comes from Olea europaea var. sylvestris, assembly GCF_002742605.1. Lineage (NCBI taxonomy): Eukaryota > Viridiplantae > Streptophyta > Magnoliopsida > Lamiales > Oleaceae > Olea > Olea europaea. The sequence goes on from NW_019233342.1 coordinate 51,270, forward strand.
CCAACTAATAGTCGTAAATTGTATTATATAGTGTTGAATGAGCAGAGACACAAAGTCATGATCACAGAAATGTTAACTTGCATGATGTTTTACCTGAAACAAATGCATTATTTGCATGCATGAAAAAAGAACATACAAATTTCTTGACGTTAGCACTGCATTTCTATGGAGTAGGAGGAGGTCGACTTTTTGATGAACCTGTTTGAAGAGGAAATACGAACAGATCTCGAGGAATTTACAAGATATTCATTTTTCCATTTGCGTGTAAAAAAATTAAAAAAAAAAATCTCTTTTTTAGTGGAATTGAGTTTATTAGTTCTAAGAACTTTCAATTTATCAAAATCTTTTTGATTTCATTGTATCCTAAAAATAAGTTCGTTTCGAAGTCCTATTCATGGCTACCTAGTTGAATTAGGAGAAGCTATATGTATTATAGCAGAATAGTTGATTGGAGAATATGGTACTCAATTAATATTAAGAAGCCCTTTGTTGAAACTAGAAGATTCATGGAAGCGAAATAAAATTTAAATGAAAATACAATAAACTACACAAGATGGCGAAACCAGCAATAAACATCAACGACTTGTTTAATAATGTGAAGAATACAATATTAAATGCTATTAGAGAATTTGTCCATACTATATCCACCTCTACAAGTCCCCTGGGTATTTAGTTTATATTTGAGCCTCATTATATAAAAACTCATTTTTCTTAATACTCATTTTCAATCATACATTTTTTCAATAAAATAATTTTACTCGTATATCCAAATTTTTTTTTACTTTTTAATTACACAATCGCCAAAAATGCACTATTACAAAACTCATTTTTTTAAAAAAGGGTGACTCGAACACACCTCAATATGGCTCAAACACACCCAGTTTGATGTGGGATTGTGCTTGAAATTAAAAACTGGCATTTTTCTTTACTTTGACAGAAAAAATGTGCGTATATCAGTAATTGGAGACAAATCAAAGCTTCCAAAGTCACTGCAAGAATCGATAGCCACCGCTGAGGATACAACAAGAGGTAACACTGGACTCCGTCTTATGATGGCATTAAACTACAGTGGACGATACGATATAATGAAAGCAAGTAGAAGCATAGCCAGCAAAGTGAAAGATGGCTTTCTTCAAGTTGAAGATATAAATGAAACCCTATTTCAGAATGAACTTGAAACAAAATGTGTGGACTTTCCGAACCCGAATTTGCTTATACGAACAAGTGGGGAACAAAGAATCAGCAATTTCTTCCTGTGGCAGCTGGCTTACTCAGAAGAAAAAAAGTTTCCTGACTTTAAAGAAAAAGATTTCATAGAGGCCTTAAGTTCATTTCAGAAAAGGAAGAGGCGCTATGGAGGAAACGAATGGTGGAATCATCGCTAATAATTAAGCGCAGTTTTACTTCATCCGACATATATGTATTGTGCTCTAAATAGTTTTATATTTTCAGCGATTAATTATTAATTCAATAATGTTTATCGTATTATTTCTGTTCTCGATCTTCTTTTTTCAAGAAGTTTGCTTTAAAAATAAATAGGAACACACACACACATATATAGAGTAGTTTAACTCCCCCTCTTAGTTTGAACATTTTGAAAATTAGAAAATGATTTACATACTTGAAAAATCTCTTTGGGAGTCACGAAGATGTCATTTTGACACTCTTGGATTCCTGACCCAATCAATCCAAAATTCATTTATTTATCATTCCCCCATGTAACATCCCATCAAGTTCCGATTCTTCAGATAATTTGTAGGAACCGATGGAATTAATTGGTGATGTCCCACCGTCAGCTAAGTTCAAAAGTGTACCATATCGAACAAGTAATATAATGGATCTATGAGTCCGGTTATCGTTCCCACAAAAAATATACTTTAGAACGTAATCTCCTTTCTTTCTAACTATCATTCAACAAAAGCAAATAAATATTTGTATGTTTTGAGTTTTAATTTAAATGCGTAACAATATGTGGATGCACACAAAGATTGATTTAGAGATTAAATAATGAACAGAATTAGGGCAGAACAATTTTCACTTGTTGGTCACCTTTACACCTCAAATCAAGATTCATATCTAATGTAGTGTTTGGTCTAATTCTCCAATTGTGTCTCTACTTCTAATTGAGATTATTTGACTAGTTCAATTCTATATCTCTACGCGAATCAATTTTAGTTAAACGAATCTTCGTTTTAGGAATTCACTTATGACCGTAATAATTAGTATAAGTATCTCTACAAGATATACCAATTTATCAAATTTTACTATATGGTTTAAATCTTAAACGCACCTCTCAATTTGTAAAGGATTTACAAAATCGTCAAATTAGTGATGAAGTAGTTCAATACATTAAACTCGTAGGAAAAATCAACACATAGACGAATAAAGAACAAGAACCTTAATTAAAAGATATAAAGGATCCCAATTAAGTTACATTATTTGCCTTAACAAGAAACTTAGCTACTTATAATGAAAGAAGAAAAACAATAGATAGTCATTGAATACATCACCTAATTTTGTAGTATAGATATAGAAGAAAAATTCAATCTTGCACCAAAGTCTTCTTCATCTTCCAATCATTGCTTCAAACACTGAATTGCTTGATGTGTTCCTCCCTTGAATCACTTCTTTGAATCTCATTGCGTGTTTCTTGTCTCCCAATGTGTACAATCCCTTAACAAAAGTGTGGAAAAATTGTACATATAGTTGCCTCTTCGTTTGTGCAGAAAGTAGGGTTTTATGGATTTAAAAAGGGCTAAAAATCCACCCTAGATGCACCCAAGTGGTGTGTTGGTGCCATAAGCGTGGCATTGCTGCTCTATTTCGCAGCGCACTTTTAGGGTAAAAGTCAAACATCCCTTTTTTTAGTATTTTTATCATAATTCTCTCTCTCAATGTCCAATTGAGACGAGTCAAATTGGATTGTAAAGCTAACTCAAAGTGCTATAACTTTGATTGAAATAGCTATTTTCCAATTAGAATGTTTATTAGGTCAAAAATGGATTTCAATCTTGGGCTGAAAATCTGGAGCATTCTGATGGGGCTAAAAATTGATTTGTGAAAATGTTTTGGCCATATTTCATTCCCTTTGACTTCTAAATATATCCAATTGACCTCTAGCACTCTTGAATCTTCATCATGAGGTTTGACACAATTTTTGTGTATTTACACTTTAGTCCCCAAACTTTGGATCTTGCTTTTCTTTTGTCAATTTTCGCGTCTTTCTTTCAATTTCACTTTCAGTCATCGAGTTTCACCTAATAAACAAAATATAAAATAATCAGGCTTTAATTGTTCAAAATAATTATTAGATATCTCTATTTTAGGCCCAAATAATTGTACAAAATAGACTTATCAATGAGTTGGATTTATAGATTAATTGTAAATGGCAAATATGATCTGCTGCTCCACCATCCATAATCCAATATAAAGTTGTGGACGAATTTTTTTTACATGTAGTGTTTGCAAAGGCATTATCATTCATTTTGTTCAACATGGCCATAATTTGATTATGCTCGTTGGCTGTGAAAGTTGGGTCTTCTTGCTTGATTGATTGCACTTTTGGAGGATCTCCTTGGCTTATGTTGGGATTGTTTGTTGTAGCCCTCCTGTTCTTCGGCTGGATATCTTTACCAAGAATTTGTAGCCAACTTGGAAACCATTCAAGGAGTAACAGTACTTCACCATATGTCCCTTTTGATCACCAATACGCGCATTAGACGTCTTCCTCGATGTTCCTTCATTGCAAGAAGAAGTGAATTCATGTGAGCTACTGCCCTTAAATGGTTTGCCTAACTGATTCATTGCCATGGCTTGAAAATTCCCATTGGTTCCTTCATGGCGTGAGGCGACGTCAAGTTGCCGTTTATATTGCAAGGTTATGGAAAAAGCTTTTCGAGTATCCAGCAATGGACTCATCATCAATATGCTTCCTTCGACTACAACATAAATTTACTTAGTCCCCTAAGAAATTGCATAAGTCCCTCCTTGTCCATTCTTTCATTGACTTTCTTCAGTCTCCTACATGTACAGGTGATTGGTTCTTTGTTGAAGGCTAGTTCATCCCATAAACTTTTTGTTGAAGTAGACAGAGATAGAATCTGAATTTTGTCGATGCAACAATTTTTTGTTGAATTTGGTAAATTCTTGACTCATTCCCATGTGAAAACCGATCAAAGAGAACTTTCCATACAGCCGATGCTGAGTCCATGTAGAACATGCTAGAAGCAATGTCTGGATTCACAGAATTCAAGATTCATGATAATACCATATCGTTGCAGCGTTGCCAGGAACGAAAGCTTTTATGTAGGCGACGGCATCCCAATGAATCCATCGATGAACCCGATCTTATTTTTTGCACTAAGACTGATGTGCATGGCTTGACTCCATTGTCCATAGTTGTATGGTCAAGAACTTTGGAAAGCAAGATGAGGCTCGAAATATCCGAACTGTGTAGAGTGAGATATTATCATTCATGGTGAGTCTCGAACTCTCAGAACTATGTCGAGTGGCAGAATTCTCATTCACGATTTCTGTGTTGTCAGCCATGTGATTTGATGTGGTTGCGCAAGGTATTTTTGGTTTATGAAGTCACCGAGATCGGCGCGCTGATATCGTGTGAAAAATGGTGAATAAAAGATGAATATGCAAGATGGAAAAATATTTCTGTGTATTGATATATTCCTAGAAGTAATACTACATGGAATTATATAGCTAAGATTTATATCTATTCTAGGAAACTGGAATCAGTAAAATACAATCAATCTCTATAATTTGTGTAATTCCGCTAATCTATCAATTGCCATAATTAACAGATTTGCATCCGTTTATACGAATAACTGGAAGCATTTCCAACAATGGCAGCAATGGATGGTCCTCTAGAGCCTTCGTCTTCAACTACTTCTAAAGTCACAGATGTCGCTGATGATCCATCCTTTGTGAACTTCCAGTTTATGGTTTCTTTATTTGTGTTTCTCTGATTATGGCTGATTGCATAATAAGTTAGCACCAAATGATAATGCAATATGAGACCATTTCGTGCTTAATTCGTCAATTTAAAATACTAGACGGGGAACATCATTTCTTGATTCAATCACCTTGGCAGGCACAAAACCATGCATCAAATTGAAATTTGACAATAGATCATTACCATAATAGGGAAGGCTTTGATTTTAAACCAACAAAATCAAATTTACGTATGCTTTTCTAAAAATTTTCAAACTTCATGTTTACATCCGCATCGCCATAGAAAGCTGAAACTTTCTTGTGATTGATGAATTTTATGTGATTAGGAAGTTCCTCAAAAGGTTAACGACAAGTTTACACAGCAAGTGTTGGACCTTCTATGCTTTATGCTATTAGTGATTTAACCTACTTTGGATTAATTTCAATATTTGTTTTTTAATGTTTAAAATACTTATTTTCAAGTGTTTCTACTATTGTATTTCTCGCATTTTCATTTATATGGCAAATGAATGATTATGTTTGGTGATTTGTGCATCGTTTAAAAGAAGATTGTATATTTTAGACCAAATAGTGTGTGTAGGGGATATATATATACTCATAAACTCAGGTGATCCATTAAGCTATTTTCACTAAGATTTAATGCGATTGTTTGATTTGAATTGACATAGAGATATAGAGATATAATAGATTAAATCAATCAGTTAAGATTAATTTCGCTCGAGAAATGTAATTAACTACAATTGAAAAATCGGGTATAACATCGTAAATAAGTAATTATTAATGGGCTTTTGGGGAAATTAATTAAGCGATGTTTAAGCCAAAATCATATATCCCGTCCACGTTTTCCTCCAAAATTCCCAAGATTTATATATTCTTTTATTTTATAGATTTTTAGTTATTTTCCAAAATCAAAATCTTTATTGTGTGTTCGTTTTCATTGTTATAATTAAATTGATTAAGTTTTGTAATTAAAAATATACATTCCTCAAAAAATTGACAATTCAGAGTCAAAAAATCCACTTTACTATTTGAACACGGCCGGTGCACTTGTGATATACACTTTTAGCGATCACGGCTATTCTTTCATACAATTGTTTGCTTAAAAGTATATATGTATCTTCTTTTATGTCATGTAAATTGAAGTTCAATAGTATAATATTATCTTCAAGTTCAAACATTAATTTACAAAACTATAAATGGTCCTGGGACTATCAATGGGTCTATTCGGTTGGTGTTTCGATTTTCAATTTTCAATTTTAAAATCAATTTTTATTTTTTGTTTTAAGGATTTTTTTTTTAAGATTTCTAAAAATTTGTTTAGTTTATCATTTTGAAAAAATATTTTTCTAAACAAAAAACTAGAAGACACGTTTGCTTTGAAATTTTGAAAAATAATTTTATTATAACTTATCCCATTAAATTTGATTATTAAGTAAAAAACATAATTTTTCGTTAATATATTATCAAGAATTATAATACATTTTAAAATTGGTGAATCTTATAATATTTTTCATTAAAAATGAAAATAATAAATAATAAATTAATTTTAAAATATATGAAATAAAAATAAAAACTAATATATGAAATTAAACTATTTTTGTCCGTGTTCATATCTAAAAAAAAATTTATGTAATAATCATTATGAGCTAGAACTATTTTTATTTCACTAGAAATTTCTATAATCTTTTTTTTTTCAAAATTTTAGTTTTAATTTTTTAGAATTTTAGATTTTATTTTTTAGAATTTATCACCAAACACGTTTTCAATATTTTGCAAAACTGAAAATTAAAAATGGCTTAAAAATAGCAAACCAAACGCACCCTAACTCGTGGATCTGAAATACTAGTAACAATCAGCCAATCAGTACATCTTGGAGAGTTCATTTACTTAAAATACCTTACTATGGGTCTTAGTTTTCTTAAGATTTTCGCTTATTTTATATTGTCCTCAACTTGAACTCTTTAGTATTAAAATGTTCTACTTTATTTAAGCAATCAATTGCCATATGCATTTATTGACCAAAAGGGATTAACAAAATCACATATTTCGAATACAAACGCTCTAGTTCGAATTGATGTCCCCATATTTCAATTCGTAGCCAATAAATTTTAAGACTCGAAGCGTGGTAGATCAGTCTATTCCATAAGATAAAAATCCCTTAAAGAAAAAGGAGCAGATGACCAAGATTGTCCTGTTGAGGAGCAAGGTAAACAAGTGGCTGAAAGTAATTTAAGTAAACAGATTTGATAAGTTGTGCTTATGTTAAGTATGTGCTAAAATAATTATTGTCCACAAGAGTTCCACGTAAGTCCCAATGGATTGTGTCCATTAGGATTGTATTATGGCCGAGGTTCATCCAAAGAATAAAATGCATCGATCGCCAAAGCACCATTTAACCAGACATGACAAACACGTGGATTAAAAGACAACTGGAGCCTTGTTCAAATGGCGGAAATAATCGACCTCGAAGATTCCATAAGATAAAAATCCCTTAAAGAAAAAGGAGCAGATGACCAAGATTGTCCTGTTGAGGAGCAAGGTAAACAAGTGGCTGAAAGTAATTTAAGTAAAGAGATTTGATAAGTTGTGCTTATGTTAAGTATGTGCTAAAATAATTATTGTCCACAAGAGTTCCACGTAAGTCCCAATGGATCGTGTCCATTAGGATTGTATTATGGCCGAGGTTCATCCAAAGAATAAAATGCATCGATCGCCAAAGCACCATTTAACCAGACATGACAAACACGTGGATTAAAAGACAACTGGAGCCTTGTTCAAATGGCGGAAATAATCGACCTCGAACATAGACTCATTATAAGCATACATTCTAATACAATCAAATCAACATGATCATCCGTACAAATTCATGCTTGTACATTATAAGTTGTATGATAAATATCATGAAGCACAAAACTCAATCAAAATATTAGTACTTGGATTTAATCACAACTTCAAGCATAATGACGACGGACGAGTGTGTCCACTCACAAAAAAAAAAAAAAATCTTAAAATTGTCTATAAAATGGGGTCATTAGAACAACCAGGAAAAGATTAAAATCAAAGGGTTAAACAACTAAATGAAGGAAAATCTTAGAGATTCAATCTTTCCCTTTGAAAAATTCGCTTCAAACAATGTAAAAATTGAGGTCAGCATTATTTGAGATCTTTGGGTGAAGTAGCGAATTTAAGTAATCTTTTTAATTTTGAAGAAAATAAAGATGAGTAAGTAAAAGAAACTTCGCTAACTAGTTGGGCGAAGTTGTAACTCAATATATGGAAGTTCCAAATAATATAGTTCTACTTTTTTTCTTTGAAGCCAATAATTAAGTTCTACTTCTTTAAGCATTTATATATTGCTATTTTTTGCGGTTTTTTATTTTTTTGAATAAGGTTGCTGACAATAATACACAAACAATAAAAAGTGATCGCAACAGAATTGAAATATTTTTACTTATAATCTAAAAAATATTTTCTTTTTTTGAAACAAATCGATAAACACACATATTGAAAGAAAGTACAATTGCTTAAGTAAAGCAATTAGAAAGTAAAATAAGGAAAGTTAGCAATGACTTTAGTACTTGTTCCACCATAGCGTCTCTCCCTTTTCTGAAATGAACTCGAGGCCTCTGAAATCTTCTTCATCAAAGTCGGGAAATTTTTTCTTCGAAAAGAAGATCTCCGTATAGGCCAACTGCCACAAGTAGAAGTTGCTGATTCTTTGCTCACCACTTGTTCGTATAAGCAAATCAGGATTAGGAAATTCAACACTGTTTGTTTCCAGTTCCTTCTCAAATCTCAAAATGGATTTCATTTACGTATTCCACTTGGAAAAGTCATCTTTAACTTTGCCCGCTATGCTTTTAGCGGCCTACATTGTGTCGTTTCTGTAGGAAAACAAGTCGCTAGTGGATGAAACCAATTGTATTAGTTTTATTCAAATGCAATAGCCGACTATTGAAATTAATAACCATAAGGCAAACGATTTCAATTTATCAAAAAAAATTCCGTTTCAGAGTTTTCCAACGGCTAGAAAAAAACTTTAGCAATATAAAATCAGAAATATAAGTTAACTGCAGGCTAAAACTGTAAATAATGAATCTAGAAGCTGCACACTATGGAACTACAAACTGCATAAATTAAATAGTAATGCGAAAATAATCTGCAGAAATAAATAGAAACTGAAACTGTAAGGATAAACTGAATCTGCAAAGAAACTACACGAACTGCAACGAAATAAATCTACAGAAAGAAAACACAAACTGCAGCAGATTTCAAATCGAGGCATGTGCGTGCACAATTTCCTTAAGACACCGTAGGTGATGGAGGTTCAGTTCGAGCGGCTATCTCCCAGGATACAACGGTAATAAGCAGAATCCGAGCTCCGCGGTCCTACTCCGGCGAACTGATATAGTATCCGAACAATATCACCACAAGAACAAGACCTTACTGGACAGGAATGCAGAAAAGAGGAAACTGTGTCTATAGGAATGTAGGTGAGATTTTCGAGTGTGTTAGATTGCTGGAGAATGAGCCTTTTTATAGGCATACTGCCCATTAATATTGTGACCATTGGGGGTCTATTGGAGTTTTTTCAGTTTCAGAAACTCAAAAGTCATTGGAGAAAGTAAAAAAAAAATGGCAAAACGTGGGCTCTCCGATGGGGCCATTTTTGTCTTGTTCGGTCCGACATTCATGTGCGCAGGTTGCGCCCGCACCCAAATTCAAGGTCCAAAGGCTATTTCGGTTCGTGATTTGCACCCCCCTGCGCGCACACGTGGAGAGAGCCTCTTTGCGACACATAATTACACATCTCCAAAGCATAGCCATATGTAAAGTGGTTTAAGTTTCCTTGGTTTTCCTATGTGGGATAAATGCATTGTTTTCCTACAAAACCAACTTCCAATGACTAATTTTGAGCTCCAATTTCTCATTCACCCGAGCTTCGTTTTTGGGAAATAAATACATGAAATCGATGTTCTCGTCGAGGAGAACACATATCAACTTTGATATTCCAAATTTGACCAACAGGTCCCATCTAAAATTGTGCCAAAAGTGAGCTGTTCACTCAATTTTTTTCCAACAATCCCCTACATGAATGAAAATTGGGAGAGACACGAAACGTGAGACACAAGACTTGGTGATAAAGTTCAGCGGTTGAATCCGGCATAGGATAGGTAGGTGTTACCCTTTGAATCTTCCCTTATGAAAGCATATTTACTTTACTGGCTGACCAGTAGACGCGATGTCCTTGAACTGTTCTACCATTTGTGTAAACGATGATATACCTCACACAGGATTCTTCCTAACACAATCCAGTTCTCATTGTTATATTCGTTTTGGCCATGAACATATGCCTGGTTCTGTGAAAGTTCTTAAGAATTGAGCCCCACACAATTCTCTTAGAAGCGGGCCCACTTCTCTCTCACATAGGTGATTTCTTATTACAAGTAACCCGTATCACTTGGCTCGATTTACGACGCATAAGAATCATTAAAAGCCTATTGCTTAACCTTCAACCTTACAGGCATCACTGTTATATCATAGGAATGGACAGGAGGTAATACCCCTACAGTGATTTTATCAAGTCTTTACAATTAGGTTTTCCCATTGAACCTAGATCTTGGGATCCCCAGTCAACTAGGTTGGGTTTTCCTTTGTAATGACTTACTCTTTCTAGGGTTTAAGTCCCATTCCTTACGATGATTTCATAACTAACTCTCTATTTAACCCTTTGGTTAGCGGATCCGCAATGTTATCTTTTGACCTTATATAGTCACTAGTGATAACTCCAGTTGACAGTAGTTGTCTTATGGTATTGTGTCTACGACGTATATGTCTAGACTTACCATTATATATATTACTCTGTGCCCTTCCTATTGCCGATTGACTGTCACAATATATGCAAATTGCTGGCACAGGTTTTGACCATCTTGGAATATCTTCTAAGAAGTTGCGCAATCATTTAGCCTCTTCACCATATTTATCTAGAGCTATAAACTCAAATTCCATTGTAGATCAGGCTATAACCGTTTGCTTAGAGGATTTTCACGATATGACAGCACCACCCAATGTGAACACATATCCACTGGTGGATTTTGAGTCTTTTATATTAGATATCCAATTAGCATCACTGTATCCTTCAATGACTGTTGGATATCTAGTATAATGTAGTCCATAGTCACGAGTATATCTTAAGTACCTTAGTACTCTTACAATTCCTTTCCAGTGATCAGCTCCTGGATTACTCGTGTATCTATTCAAATTACTGACTATGTAGGCTATGTCTGGTCTAGTACAACTCATTGAGTACATTAGACTTCTGATAACTCTCAAGTATTCTACTTGAGAGATACTTTCTCCTCTGTTTTTAGACAGATGTTGACTCGTATCTATTGGTATTCTAGCCAAGCCAATATCATCCTTATGGAATTTTCCTAAAATTTTGTCCACATAATGTGACTGACTTAGAACAAGCCCATTTGACGTTCTTGAGATTTTCACTCCAAGTATAACATCAGTTAAACCCATATCTTTCATGTCAAATCTCGAGTTTAACATATTTTTAGTGGATTCAATCATTTTATTGTCACTACCAACAATAAGCATGTCGTCAACGTAAAGACATAAGATGACATATACATCTTTAGTGTCTTTAACGTAAACACATTTGTCACATTCATTGATTTTAAATCCACTCTCAATCATGACATTGTCAAATTTTTCATGTCATTGTTTTGGTGCTTGTTTCAAGCCATATAGTGATTTCACTAGTTTACAGACTTTCTTTTCCTGTCCTGGTGACGAAAACCCCTCAGGTTGTTCCTTGTAAATTTCTTCTTCTAAATCTCGATTTAGAAAGGCAGTTTTAACATCCATTTGATGTACTTCAAGATTTCGCAAAGCGGTAATCGCAAGTATCATCCTAATAAATGTTATTCTCGTCACTGGAGAATACGTATCAAAGTAATCAAGGCCATTCCTTTGTTTGTAGCCTTTAATTACTAATTTGGACTTATACTTCTCGATAGTTCCATCTGCTTTCATTTTTCTTTTGGAAATCCATTTGTAGCCTAGTGGTTTGCTTACTTGAAAAAGATCCACTAGTTCCCACGTATGATTTTGCAGTATGGAATCTATTTCACTTTCAATGGCTTTTTTTCATTGAGGTCCTTTCGAGGAATTCACTGCTTCTTGATAACTTTGAAGTTCACTTTCTAGCATATAGGTCAGAAAATTAAGACCATAAGATTTTTCTATCCTTTCCCATTTGCTGCATCTAACCTCAGTCTCCTCTTCCAATTCTTCGTTCGGACTATTTTCAATCATTATCTCATATGTTCGTTTAGAGGAGCTGGTTTCCTCTTTGGATCTGTATGGAAATACTTCTTCAAAGAATGTAGCATTCCTTGATTCCATTATCGTGTTTTTGTGTATGTTTGGAATTTTTGAATCATACACAAGAAAGTGATACGCACTGCTATTATGTGTATAGCCAATGAAGACACGGTCTATAGTTTTCGGGCCTATCCTTACATTCTTTGGTGGTGGAACAACCACTTTAGCAAGACACCCCCACACTCGCAAGTGTTTATAGGTAAACATTCTTCCTTTCCATAACTCATAAGGGGTCTTTTCCGATTTCTTTCGGGGCACCTTATTTAAAAGGTAATTTGCTGATAACACAGCTTCCCCCCACATGTTCTGAGGTAACCCAGAACTTACGAGCATTGCATTCATCATCTCTTTTAAGGTACAATTTTTCCGTTCAGCAACACCATTTTGTTGCGGTGAATAAGGGGTGGTGGTTTCATGTATGATTCCATGTTGTGCACAGAATTCAGCAAATGGTGCTTCATACTCACCACCTTGATTACTTCGCAGCACCTTGATTTTCTTATTAAGTTGATTCTCAACTTCATTCTTATAGAGAATAAATTTCTCTATAACTTCATCCTTGCTTTTAAGCAGATATATATAGCAGTATTTTGTGCTATCGTCGACAAAAGTAATAAAATACTTGTTACCACCTCTTGTTTGTACAAGTTTTAGATCACGCACGTTGCTGTGAACTAAATCTAGTGGTTCTATGTTCCGTTCAATTGATTTAAATGATGACCTTGTCAATTTTGTTTCAACACAAGTTTCACACTTATGTCTGGAATCATTATTGAACTTAGGTATGTAGTTAGAGTTAACTAGTCTTTGTAAGGTATCATAGTTAACGTGTCCTAGTCTACCATGCCACAAATTGGAAGACTCAAGCAAATAAGCAGAAGAACTTGCTTAATTCATTTTTGGTTTCACAACCATTACATTGAATTTAAACATACCGTCAGAAATATAACCTTTTCCAACAAACATCCAACTTTTTGACAGAATGACTTTGTTTGACTCAAAAACAATGCGGAAACCATGCTTATTCAAAAGCGACCCGAACACTAAATTCTTGCGAATTTTCGACACATAAAGCACATTGTTGAGAGTCAGCTCCTTTCATGAGGTCATCTTTATAACCACTTTTCATTGACTTTTGATTTTAGAAGTTGCTGAATTTTTCATGAACAACTTCTTCCCATTCTCAACAGCTTCGAACGTATCAAACATCTATTTATCAGAGCACACATGCCTTGTAGCACCGGTGTCAATCCACCAATCTTTAAGGTTTGAACCCACCATATTTACTTCAAAAATGACTGCTGCGAGATTCAGCTTTGACACATCTTGTGCCATGTAGTCAACCACGTTCGCTTCTTTCTTCTTCTTCGGTAATCTGTACTCTGAAGACTTGTGACCCACTTTGTCACAATTGAAGCATTTCCCTTGGAATTTCTTCTTGACAATTCCACCCTTCGGTCCTTGCTTGGTTCTTTTGCCACCGGATGGTCCAGACTTGTTTTTGTAGGTCTTACTACTTTTACCAAGCTCCACAACATTGGCTTTGGCCACACCAGGATTGAACCAGTTCTTCTCGGAACTCTTGTTGTCTTCTTTGATTCGAAGTCTAACAACGAGTTCTTCGACGTTCATTTCCTTTCGTTTGTGTTTTATATAGTTCTTGAAATCTTTCCACGCAAGGGAAATTTTTCTATAATTACAGCCACCTGAAAAGTTTCAATCAACATCATTCTTTCGGCATGAATTTCGTGAAGGATCACTTGGAGTTCTTGCACTTGACTAATAACAATTTTAGAGTCCACCATCTTATAGTCTAGGAATTTACCGACTATAAACTTTTTAGCCCCGGCATCCTCAGTTTTGTATTTTCGGTCCAAGGACTCCCACAATTCCTTAGCAGTTTTCATGGTGCTATACAAATTGTACAGCGCATTTGCTAGGCTGTTCATGATATAATTTCGGCACAGAAAGTCCGAATGCTTCCAAGCATCAAGTGCACTCAATGCTTGTACATCTCCCTCGCCCTCATTAAGCTTTGGAGCAGTTTCAGTCAAGAATCTCGCAAGATTCAAGGTGGTTAAGTAAAAAGCATTTTCTACTGCTACCTTTTGAAATTCAAGCCATTGAATTTCTTCGATTTTTCTCCATGATTAACCGGAACAGTTACAGTTTGGCCAGTTTGGCTTATAACATGACTTGGCATTCTAGCCACAGTTTGAGCTACAACGGAGCTTGGCCCTTGAGCCACATTAGAACCCACAGCCTGATTTCCAGCAGGAACATTTTGGGTCACATCCATGTTGTTCGATTCGATTGCCATTTCTGAAAACAAAGTAAATATTAGTTCCAAGTAACTAAAATTCAGTTAAACCAAAAACCAACTCTTGTTTTCCGAATTTTGAAACTATCTTAAGTTTGTAGGAAAACAAGTCGCTAGTGGATGAAACCAATTGTATAAGTTTTATTCAAATGCAATAGCCGACTATTGAAATTAATAACCACAAGGCAAACGATTTCAATTTATCAAAAAAATTCCGTTTCAGAATTTTCCAAAGGTTGGAAAAAAATGTTTAGCAACATAAAATCAGAAATATAAGTTAATTGCAAGCTAAAACTGTAAATGATGAATCTGGAAGCTGCACACTATGGAACTACAAACTGCATGAATTAAATAGTAATGCGAAAATAATCTGCTGAAATAAATGAAAACTGAAACTGCAAGGATAAACTGAATCTGCAAAAAAACTACACGAACTGCAACGAAATAAATCTGCAGAAAGAAAAAAAACTGCAGCAGATTTCAAACCAAGGCATGTGCATGCACAGTTTCCTTAAGACAGTTTCGCCCCCTCACCGTAGGTGCTGGAGGTTCAGTTCGAGTGGCTGTCTCCCAGGATAAAATTGTAATAAGCAGAATCTGAGCACTGTGATCCTACTCCGGCGAACTGATATAGTATCCGAACAATATCACCACAAGAACAAGACCTTACTGGACAGGAATGCAGAAAAGAGAAAACTGTGTCTATAGGAATGTACGTGAGATTTTCGAGTGTGTTAGATTGCTGGAGAATGAGTCTTTTTACAGGCATACTGTCCATTAATATTGTGACCATTGGGAGTCCATTGGAGTTACTGCCCATTAACACTGTGACCATTGGGAGTCCATTAGAGTTTTTTCAGTTTCAGAAACTCAAAAGTCATAGGAGAAAGCCAAAAAACATTGGCAAAACGTGGGATCTCCAATGGGACCATTTTTGCCTTGTTCGATCCGACATTCATGTGCGCAGGTCGCGCCCGCACCCAAGTTCAAGGTCCGAAGGCCATTTCGGTTTGTGATTTGCACCCCCATACGTGGGCACGTGGAGAGAGCCTCTATACGACACATGATTACACATCTCCAAAACATAGTCATATATAAAGTGATTTAAGTTTCCTTGGTTTTCCTATGTGGGATAAATGCATTTTTTCCCACAAAACCAACTTCCAATGACCAACTTTGAGCTCCAATTTCTCATTCACCTGAGCTTCATTTTTGGCAAATAAATACATGAAATCGATGTTCTCACGGAGGAGAACACATATCAACTTTGATATTCCAAAATTGACCAACGGGTCCCATCAAAAATTGTACCAAAAGTGAGCTGCTCACTCAATTTTTTCCAACAGTATCGTCCACTGTAGTTTATAGCTATTAGAAGAAGATGGATTCGAGTGTTGCCTCTTGTTGTCTCCTCTGCTTTGGCTATAAGTTTCTGCGATGACTCTTGAAGTTTCGATTTGTCTCCAATTGCTGATACATGCACATTGTATCTGCCAAGTAGAAAGAAGAGCTTTGCTAGAAATTCAGGGCCACATGGAAACATGAGCTAGACATATAATTTACTCTCTAATACTTTCCAATCTCATTCCTTTTTCTCTTTTTTTTTTGTAGGGATTAAAATAAAAGTTTTAGTAGATTTCGATAGAAGTTGATGAAATATATGGTTAAAAAGTTATAAAACCCATAAAATATGTAATTTAAATGAATTATTGACTTTTACTCAAATTAAAATCTGGTACCAAACAAGGACAGATTATGAAACAAGAAATTTATATAGACTTGTTTGAGCCACATTATTTTCAAAAAAATATATTTTTCAACAATGATTTGACATCATTTTAATCACACATTCTTCAATAAGATAATATTACACGTAAATCTAAAACTATTCCTTATTTTTTAACCACACATTTCTCATTGATTTGACATGAATAATGCATTTTTTCCTAGAATGTGGCTCAAACATGTATTTTTTGTTCTATCATCGAGTTATTATTATTATTATATTTTTTGGGATAATGTTCAAAGAGATACAATAAGTCCTACTTTTATTTTGTTAATGAAGTTTATAAAATTTTAAATCAAAATCAACGATCAATTTTAAACATAAATTTTTATGGGAATCGGGATGTACAACTTCTATTAAATTTTCAATCACAAACTTCATCAACTTTTATCAAAATTTACTAAAAAAATTAATTTTTAACAAAATCAAAAGATCTAAAAATATAATTATTACCCTACGTCCAAAACTTTAGACCTACTTTTGGGAAATCAATGTGCCTTCCGATCCATCCAATAGTTTGATTTTTGGATTAATACACGTGACTAAAATAATAGGTACACAGTTAACAAAATTTACATTCCAGTCTAGAAGATTTGTCAAATATTTCATATTGAATCTAGTTAACTGAAGTCAGGTCCCATGGCCCTCTTAAAATTGTATTTCTTTTTCCTTCAATATTAATAGTGGGTACAAGAAATCATTTCAACCAAAAGAGAGAGAAAGAAAATAAACAAAGAATTTGACTTAGATTTTAATTTGTGCCAAACAAGGGCAGATTAAAAAACAAGAAATTTATTTGTATTTTTTGTTTTATCATCAAGTTATTATTATTATTATTATATTTTTTGGGTTAACGTTCAGAGAGATACAATAAGCCCCAATTTT
This sequence comes from Olea europaea var. sylvestris, assembly GCF_002742605.1. Lineage (NCBI taxonomy): Eukaryota > Viridiplantae > Streptophyta > Magnoliopsida > Lamiales > Oleaceae > Olea > Olea europaea. Next base: position 68,621 of record NW_019233342.1, read on the forward strand.
CTTTTGTTAAAAAGTTGATAAAATTTTAAATCAAAATCAACGATCAATTTTAAACATAAATTTTCTGGGATTCGGGATGTACAACTTCTATCAAATTTTCAATTTTATATTTAATCAACTTTTATCAAAATTTACTAAAAAAAATTAATTTTTAACAAAATCAAACGAGCTAAAAATATATTTATTACCATACGTACAACACTTTAGACTTACTTTTGGGAAATCAATGTGCCTTCAGATCCATCCAATAGTTTCATTTTTGGATTAATACACGTGACTAAAGTAATAGGTACACGGTCAACAAAATCGACTGCGCTATTTGCACAGCACCCCTGTCCACAGGGTGCCTCATGTCTCACACCCTGTGCACAAGCACCCTGTGCACAGGGTGCTGTGCAAGGAGAGTTTTCTCAACAAAATTTACATTTCAGTCTAGAAGATTTTGTCAAATATTTCATATTGAGGTCCCATTTGTGACCCATTTTTGTAAGAATGAGAATGAAAAATATAATCGTTATGGGATCCACACAAGAGATAGAAAGTCAAATATGGTGGTTTGATGTGATAGATAATGGTCATATTTTTCATTTTGTGACCAAAGAATAAAAATCAAACAGGGCTGAATCTAGTTAACTGAAGTCGGGTCCAATGGCCCTCTTAAACTTGTATTTCTTTTTACTTCAATATTAATAATGTGTACAAGAAATCATTTCAACCAAAAGAGAGAGAAAATAAACAAATTTAAATATCTGTCGGAGAAAAAAGTAAGAGTTCTAAAAGTACCTCATAATTTCCTCCACATATCTTTGTCCTACCTCTTCAAATAAGCCCATGAGAAAATCAACCTCCCCCTACACCATAGAAATGTGAAGCATAATTGAATACTTTAGGGAATGCAGTCAAAGAAAGTTAAGAAATCTTGCCCCGGTTTGATTTGGCCAAAAATCAAAATTTCGTAGATTTTGAAAAAAATTGATAAAACGTGGGATTAAAAAATTGATAAAAGTTGTGGGTCCAATAAAATATGTGATTAAAATTAATTATTGACTTTAACTTAGAGTTTTATAAACTTTTTTAGCTAACTCAAACTGGACATGTTATTTTCATGCATGCAAATATTGCCCTGGGGTAGAACATCATGCACGGTTAAACTCCAGTGATCATGACTATTAAGTTGTGATCGAGTACTTTACTTTTGGTCGATCCCAATTCTCTGTTGAAGACGCATTTTCTCTAAGTCCTATTGAACTGACTGCTACATAAGGCTATATTTACCCGACCTGAGAGCTCTTTTCATTGGTCTAACCGCCATACTATTCAATTCAAATACGGAAAGAATTTTGATTCCCCAATTGTCACAGACAAATGCAATCTTCTTTGTTACACGTTGTTGTAAAATTTTAGTTTCGCAAGTGTACGACCCGTAACAAGTAATAGTGGACTTAAGAGTTCGGATTGACGATCCCATAAGGACTATTTTCTAGCACTTAATTCAATTTTTCTTTAACTACTATTTGACTAAAACAAATTAAAAGTAAAATCTGAGTTTTAATTTAAATTCTAGAAAATAAATGGATGTTCACACGATTGGTTGGAGAATCAAATAATGAATGGATGTTATGGCAGAATAATTTCACCAATTAATCACATTTACATCTCAAATTAAAACTCAATTCTAATATAGTGCTCGGTCGAATTCTCCTATTGTATTCAATTTACCTCTCTCGAGTTCTCATTGAGCATATTCAACTAATTAAATTTCATTTCTCTATACAAATTCAACTTAGTTAAATGAGTTCTATGTCCTAAAAATTCAATTATGACCGCAATAAATGATATAGGTATCTCTACTCGTTATACCAATGTACTGAATTTTAGTACATAGTCTAAATCCTAAAATCATATATCTATTTGTAAAAAATTCACAAAAATCATCAAATTATTGATCAGATAATTTAATGCATTCAACTCATAGCAAAATCAACACATGAAAAAATTAAAAACTGAGAATCTTAATAAGAGAATGCAAAGGATCCCAATTGGTTACATTATTTCCCTTAACAATGAATTTAGCTACTCATAATGTAAGAAGAAAAATAGAAAATTGTCTTAGAATACATCACTGGATTTGTAATAAAGATGTAGAAGAAAAAGTAGAATTATTGCACCAAGATCTTCTTCCCCTTCCAATGAATGCTTCTAATTTTCAATTGTTTGGTGTTAATCTTTTTGAATTTCTCTTTTGAATCTCCCTTTTTGCTCTCTTGTCTCCAATGTGTCAAGAACCCTTCAAAAGTATGAGAAATATGTATTTATAGGTGCCCCTCCGTTTTGTATAGAAGTAGGGTTTTTATGGATTTAAAACGGCCCAAAAAAATGCGCCCTGGATACTTAGTCGCAGCGCCTAGGTGTTACAAGACAGTGCCTAAGCACTGATGATAGCGCCTGGGCGCTATGATTGCGGCACCTAGGCGCTGCCTCTCGGGTTCAATTTTCATCTTTTTTTCAATTTCATAGCGCCTAGGCGCTATGAATGCAGCTCCTAAGCGCCGTCTTTCTGTCCCAATTCCATGTTTTTGGCCTCTTCGTCCACTTTAATACCTCTTTTCGCATTGCCTCTCCTAATTTTCAAAACAACACTAACAAACACATCAAAAACATTCTATACAAGATCTAGCATTTAATCAAGCTAAAATTGTACAAAAATCATGAGTGAAACAAACTCATCACACGTCCACCAAACAGATGATTAAGCTCCAACGATAAGCTTCTCTCCTTGAAATATTTCAAGCTACCATCCAAAATAATAGCAATGTGTTTAGGCATAAGCTCTGGCTTGAGACCTTCAGGAAATACCTCCTGCATGGGCCCTGATTTTATGGCAGAAAGCTTGCCCGAGAAAAAGGCCTTTTTTCCTCTCCCATTGTATAGTACTCCGGTGATTCCACACAAGAGGAAATCGTAAGTCATCTTGCATAGCGAGCATAACAGATGAATTGATTCCCAGGAAGGAAAATGCAGATGGATTGACTAAACATGCCATGTTTTGAAAGCACTAACCCGTTCCTATGTTTTCGAACCCTCTCAATATATGAGCAAATTTATAAATGAATTCCCAAGTAAACTGAATATGCTTGATTAACGCTTCTCCTAGCACTGTTATTTATGCTGCAAGTATTAAATCAAGTGTCAATTACAATTTTTAATTAAGAATCAAGTAATTAAGTTTAAGTTGTAAGAAATTACAACTCACTCATGTTGCTTGGAAGTAATCTTTTATATAGTTGTTAGGGATTTAATTACGAACAATTAAAACTACGTTGCGAAATGTTGCCGCGTTAATTTATTTTATTTTGAATTTTATCTTAGTCTCGAATGGAGACTAATGACTTGGTGCATCTTCGTTATTACTACTTTAGCTAGATTGTTATTAATTGAGAGCGTACAAGTTAGAATATCCAATCTTGTTTTTAATGAGAGATTTCTACTTATTTACAAGATTCTCTAAGTTCGAGTGCATTACTTTTATCAAACCATTAATTGAGAGAGGAAAGTTTGATATTCAAGATGTTGTAGTTTGATCCAAATTCCAGTGATTATTGGAGTTTTGATTAAAGTGGTCTTGAAGAGATCAAATTATGAACCTGAGAGAAAAGTCTTCAAATTTTTGTTAGCCTAATGCTCGAGTGGCGTCATCAAAATTTCAACAAAGACTTAGGCTCGCCTATCACCACTTGGCATGCAAGCGACAGGATTATCCTACCCAATCCCATTTCGTGTTTTAACCCATTTTCAGGACTCTTATTTATCTATAACTCAAATTTTAGGGTTCATATATATTCTCCACAACTTGTATTGAGGTATACTATTCATACAATATCTTGAAAGTTCTAGATCTTAATTGAGAGTATTGAGATCTTTTTATAGACACAATTACTATCGATTATAGTAAAATTCTCCCCCTTTGCCTATGATTTTTTCCTATATTGAATTTTCACTTAAATCTTGATGTTCTTGCTTATTTTATTATTGTAATTATCTTGCGATTAATTCATAATACAAGGATAGGTTAACTACTACTCCAAAGACGAATTTATTGATCTAAAGCACAACAATTTAATCAAAATATGAATTGAATATGATTATTAAGGTTCATTGGTGAATTTGGAACTAAAGCTCGAACTCAAGTCATTCTATATGTGTGTTCTTTGTTAGTGTTAGCTTTACCTAAGGTGAAATCAATATTCAGTACTAATGGGAGGACGATACACTACTCATCTTATATTACTTGTATATGATATTGTGTTGGAATTGGTTCAAAAATTAACCTAAAATTGGTTAAGTGTAAAACTGGGAAAATGAAAAGGTTGACTTCGTGTGAACTTCGGTCGAATGTTCGGACTTGATCCGATGGTCAAATTATAAAAGTAAATAGACCTATTTATTCTACTTGTTGAGTAGATTGTCGTGATATATTTGAAATCTCGAAACCAATTCTAGAGGAAAGAGAAATTGCGGTCCAAATTTGGAAGAATGAAGTGTTGCAACTTTTCGAAAGGCTGTAGCTTTGAAATGAAGTGTTGCAACTTTTCGAAATGAAATATTGCAACTTATCATGAAAACTACTGGATTTGGAGTGTGTCCCTTCACCCACAACCCTTCATCTTCTATATATAGGACCACTTGGATGTGTATTTGTCATTCTAATTCATTCTATAATTCCATACTATTCATTTCGTGTTAAGTTACATAAAACACTTTGTAGAAGTGATTATCTTTTATATCAAAATCATTGTTATGGTAGATAGGGAATTCCGTTCGAGTTCGTTGGTCAAAACCATTTGGAGTGCTCCTATGGTTTGACGTGGTCGTTGTATCTTGAGAGATGATTGTCGAAAAATCATTAGCACCGATGCTAGGCAAATTCATCTTAAGGAAAGAGTTATACTCACCTCGGCCAATCTTATTTCTAATTTTCATTTCTTCATATTTGATTTCAGAAAATGATTAATTTTATTTATATGGTTTATGCAAGGTTCGATATGAAAAATCATATGTTTTAATTCAAGAATGGAAATGCTCAGATTCGATAATCATAGTTAGTTTCTCAAACTCCATTTCGGTAAGTTAAAACCTTGTTTCGATTTCGTGAACGTGTAAGTTACGTTTTTGTGAATACAATAGGCACATTTGAATCAGTGTATTCCCCAACAATCTTAAGATAAATTTTGTTAAGTGCTTGTAAAATTATATTTGCAATAAGGATCGTGATATTGTATAAACCATGTTGACTGCGGCATATCAAAACCAATAATTGTATGCTTGATGGTGCATGTGTATGGAAAAACGTGTCCTTCAAAGAAGTGGAACAATTCGTACATTTGAATTTATAGCAGAAGTGGCTTTTGTGCTCTGTATCATAAAGGTCATCAAGATTTTGCATTCCTATTATCATACGTGCATTCAGAACGTTTCCAATTTTAAATGTTAGTTTATTTTCTGGCATCTTTTCAATTAATATGATAATATTAGACGATGGTTAGGGGCCAAAGGTTGTATGATAGTTGGTTGCATGACAATATGATGCATTTACATCCCTGATATGTAAAAACGGCTCTATACGAAGAAGTCATCAAGTGTCCATAATTATGTTATTGGAATAACCTGTAATACAAATAATTATAAGTTCATTGATGATCATGGGTTGCATGTATTGTTTGGATTGAAGAACCACATATAGGTTTTATATGGATTTTTATAATTCATTTAATTCAATAAATAATAGATAATGGTCCTATGGTCGAATGGCCAAAAATGCATGACTACCAATGTGTGTCTTTCCATGAATTTGAACAAGCACAATTGCATGAAAAAAGAAATTATCTCATGGAGGAAATTGTAAGTTCCTTTGGTTGGACCCATATGGTTAAATGGGTAACATTTTTATCGCAAATTATTTTAAAGTAAAATTGCTTGTCCAATTATTCGGAAATGAAATTATTTTATAGAGCACAGATAGTGTAAAGGATAAAAACCATGTTATACAAAGATTGTGTAATTCTTCTAAGAAAGAAAATTGTTCTTTCAAGAGAATGTAAATTGAGACATAGTTGAAATCTTTGGATAAATAAACCTCAAACAGTTAAATGAGGATTGCCGAAGGGAGGCATAATGTTTTCAAAGATAGTTCAGAATAATATTGAACTATCTTGCGCACATATATGAATTGGTATTGAAAATTATTCAAATAGTTTATCGAAATAATTTGACTAGTTCAAGGTTTATACCAAATCTATGGTTGACCATTTGGTTTTGGTCAATTCAACTGATTGATACTAGGATCAATGATTAAGGAAGTGTATTGACTTCCACAAGATATTGGTATTCCTGGTCACAACATGGAATATACATACACAACGAGTGTATAAATGTTTGGAATATAAGTTGCTATTCCTTCACTTTGGTCATGATGAATTGGATATTGTTAAAACCAACTTGAGTCCAATAATGAATGGATGGAAATAAGGAAATTATTCATAACCATTGCACATATGAGGATGCCAATTATTTGATGAAAGTATATGAACTTTCATGATGATTCCATTGATCAGAATATGATAATGACATGGTAAATTACTTGCTAAAATTTCATATCTTATTGAGATTATACTAACTTTGACTATGATGATGGCCTCAATAAATTTGATAAGTGAGATGATTTAGTGGAAATCATTATTTATTTATGAGAATTCAGCTGCTTATTTATTTGGAATTGTTGGAAAATCGTAGAAATTTTTGCATGGAAAGATGTGTCTCTTCATTTATGGAAAGACGTGTCTCTTCATATGGAGAATCATGACTTTTGGTGTGATTATTTTTCAACGGGTATGTCTTTTCATAGAAATTAATTCAAGAGGTGTGTCCTTTTATAGGATTGTGTCTTTTAAGAACACAACTTTTCAATTGATGATTGAAATGAAACTATCATGTGAAATGTCACAAATGTCATAAGTTGCATATGTTTGAAGAAGTTGCAATGCTTAGCCCTCTTTATTTTTGAATTTGACTTCAATCATAAAACCAATTAAGTTGGCATATGTTTTAAAAGCATTGTTGATCCATGTGATGGCCTTGATTTATTTTGGATGATCAAAATTAATTAAATTGAAGTACGTTATATGCAAGTTGACGACCACTACTTTGAAAGTATATGGATTTTCATAAAGCACTCGATACGGATATTATGAATTGAACTATGAAAGAGTTGATGAACTCTAAGTTCCAGTATAACCCAAGAATGTGGGGTTTAAACTTAATACTCGTGAACTTGAGTGAAAAGTTCAAAACTTGTGGATGCAACATTACTAGATTGCATATGTATTCCTAATTGAGGAATTATGGGGGTAACTCAGTTTAACATTCAGGTTTGCTTCTATTTTATAATCATAGAACGATACCTATGAAGGTGGAAAGATAGAAAACCCTTATACTAATTATAAGGATGATATATACTAAGTCTAAAGTGGATAAAATGGGTTGTAAAGCCGATTATGACGTTTGTTTGGACTTGCAAGAACAATTGGAATATATGAAGAATATTCATATAGTTCAACTGCATGGTAATGTTTCAATGATGATACTGAATACCCATAATTCTGAAATTTACTTGTAAACATGGTTGACTAGTGTAATAATTAGATAGAAATCCTCTAATAGTGTTGTTTGAAAATTGATAAAACTTTACATAAAGCTAATGAAGCATGTAGCTTCATGAGAGGATTTTTTGGTGGCGATAATTTGTATCTATCAAATGAAATCGGTCATTTGCTCGCAATAATTTATAAGATACTAAGTCACATGTAATGGTAGGTCTAGACGTATAAGGCATAGACATAATACCATTAAACAGTTGATCTCAATGGTGTAAACTCATGGTACCTTTAAGAGATTTATTGAGAGATTAAGTACATTGCATATTGAAAGGAATGAGATTGAAGCCTACTATGTTAAAGTCCTTGTAATAGTAACCCTACCTTATTGACTGGAGATCCCAAGATCTTGGTTCAAAGAGATAACTGAGTTATAAGGATTCCATGAAGCACTAAGGAAAATAATTCCCTAACTCATTCCTATGATATTGAAGTAAATTCTGCAGAGTTGCAAGAGGTTAAGATAATTTTTTAACGATTCCTATATCTTGATTAAGTCAAGTGGAGTATGACATAATACTCTTAATAGGAGGTCACATATGTGAGTGTGAAGTGTGGCCACTTCAATGAGAATTATTCAAGACTTGAATTCTTTAAACACTTGCAGAATCAAGAAGGGTTTAGGGCAAAAAAGAACTAAGTCATGAAAACCATGAACGGTTTAGGAAAGGCATCTATGTGAGTATCGTTATCTTGGCTTACACTAAAGGCTGAATGGTTCAAGACATCACGTTCACCAATTAGCCGAGTAAGTCCGATGGTATTTCCCTACGGGAGGTTTAAGGCCAGAAGCTACTATCCCCGATGCAATGGCTTTACGCTCTCTCTCTCTCTCTCTCTCTACTTGCATCATATCATAGCATTACATTTACATACTTGAATTGCCATTCATGTGGGGGATTGTTGGAATTGGTTCAAAAATTAACCGAAAATTGGTTAAGTGTAAAATTGGGAAAATGAAAAGATGTGACTTCATGTCAACTTCGGTCGAATGTTCGGACTTGATCCAATGGTCAAATTACAAAAGTAAATAGACCAATTTATTTTACTTGTCGAGTAGATCGTCATGATATATTTGAAATCTCGAAACCAATTCCGGATGAATGAGAAATTGTGGTCCAAGTTTGGAAAATGAAGTGTTGCAACTTTTCGAAATGATGCAAGTTTGAAATGAAGTGTTGCAACTTTTCGAAATAAAGTGTTACAACTTTCCATGAAAAATGCTGGATTTGGGATGTGTCCATTCACCCACAACCCTTCATCTTCTATATATATGACCCCTTGGATGTGTATTTGTCATTCCAATTCATTCCATAATTTCATACTATTTATTTCATGTTAAATTACATAAAACACTTTGTAAAAGTGATTATCTTTTACATCAAAATCATTGTTATGGTAGAGATGGAATTCCTTTCGAGTTCGTTGGTCGAAGCCATTTGGAGTGCTTCTATGACTTGACGTGGTCGTTGTATCTTGGGAGATGATTGTCGAAAAACCGTTAGCACCGATGCGGGGCAAGTTCATCTTAAGAAAAAAGTTATACTCGCCTCGACCAACCGCATCACTTGCATCTAATTTTTTTTCTTATTTCTGAGTTTCATTTGTTCATATTTGATTTCAGAAAATGATTAATTTTATTTATATAGTTTATGCAAGGTTCGATATGAAAAATCACATGTTTTAATTCAAGAATGAAAATGGTCAAATTCAATAATCATTGGTTAGTTTTTCAAACTCCATTTCGGTAAGTCGAAACCTTGTTTTGATTTCGTGAACGTATAAGTTACGTTTTGTGAATACAATATGCACATTTGAATCTGTGTATTCTCCAACATATTGTTCACTTGCGAAATAAATTTTCAACAAACATCATCATCCAGCAGCCCGCGCCCACTTTGTCTTCGGTGCATATGGATTGGGGATGACCCCATCTCGCCAATATTATAACAATCAAATAAACACTGTACAATAATTGGGATTCTCGATTGGAATTTTTCAACTTAATTAGAATTTTTATTGGATAATTGTTAACTCTTTAAACTTTAACAAGACTGTTAATTAGGATTTACTGTTGTTGATCATTGACAATTGTTAATTAAAATACTGTTGATTTTTAATCTTATATGAAATTGTTTATTGGAAAATTGTTTTAAGTAATTTCTTAATGGTTATTTTTCAAATTTATTTGGGTCGTTGCCTTTTGTTGATTAATTGTTGTTTAAACACGTCTTTTTGCAGTTGACCGTTCCTTCGTAGAATTCATGTTGATTTTATTTTTTATTTTTAATTTGAATATCATTTTTATGATAGACATTGGTCAATAAATTTTTGTAAATGTGAAGGAAATAAATGTGTATTAAATTTTAATTTCCATGATGCTTAAATAATCTTTAAGAATCAAAACAAAAATTAGAAGTCCAACCAAAATGGCACCTAAAAGATTATTGATTTGTCTCCATTGGAAAATCGTAGTGGACTATGTGTATTATCCATGAACCATATTACTTAATTAACTTATCCATGAATTTATCAACTCTAATTTAAAACAAAATTTAATCTACTGGTTTGATAATAATTTTTATGAAAAATTGCAGCAACAGTCCCTTATCTTTCACCTTTTTGCAGAATTTACCTTAACCTTCAATGTTTGCTCGTAGAGGTTCCTAACCTTTGAAAAATAAGCACATGAAGTCCAAATTTTGACTAACTTTGACTAATTTTGATCAAATTGAAATGGGCAAAATGGTAACTTTGCTATTATATACATAAAATATTTTTAAAAATTAGAAATAAAATAAAACAAAATAAAATGAAAGAGAAAAGAAATTAGAAAAAAAAAAATCAACTTCTTCCACATCTCACCCATCTCCCATTCCACCCATCCCCAAACCAAAACCCAGAAACAACTCGCCGACCAATATCGCAAACCAAAACCAGCATCTCAAATAACAACACAAAGAATCGCCCCCATTTGCCATTATATACATAAAATAATTTAAAGATCAAGGCCTCCATTTTCTCTCTAACTGTTCACTAAAATTTTTACTTCTCAAACAAAAAGAATTTTCCTCCTAAACTTTATTTTCCCTCACAATACAACTACCCATCTTCAGATTTCATGAAACAGTGCTGGAGCTCCACGAGGGACAGAACAGCCCGTATGCACAGAGAGGTGATTCTTGAAGTATGCTTTGAGTTTGAAGGGTGAAATGGGTTTTACGTGAAACCAAGAAAATGCGGATTTCATGGATTTTGTGGGATGGATTGTAGGGATTTGAGAGATGAGATTTGTAGCTGCCATTGTTGGGGGAAAGCGAAGAAAATGCAAGAGACAATAAAGAAAGATGATGATTTTTTGGTTTGGGCAGGTTCTTAGAATTGGAGATTTCAATTAAGCCCAGCATACATGAGAGAAATTCACAGGGGTTTGCCAGGTCTCTCACTGTAGCATGAAGGCCCTACATGTTAAAAGAGGAAAAAATAAAATAAAATAAAAAATTGCAGCGGATCCCATCCTGTGAGTATCATGGCAGGGACCTGTGTATTCCAAGCAATGTTCTTGGAGATTTAGGCTTAAACCAGTTTCTGGAAAAGATGCACAGAGCTTAGCAATGCGAAATACAGGTACTTGCAGCTCATTTGATTTGACGTCGACAATGGTGTTAGAGGTTGTGACGACATTAGTTATGGTCGTGGGGTGGGGTGGAGTGCGTGGGGCGTAGGAGACACCTTTTTTTATTTCTTTTCTGATTTTTTTGTTTTTTATTCTTCTTTCTGATTTTTTTTAGCTTTTTATAATATAGGCTTGACTAAGTTACTATTTTGCCCTAACCAAATTTGGTCAAAATCAATTTATTTGGTGAACTAACAATCATTTTCATCCATTTCGATTCCAATTACATATTTATGTAAGGTTTGGGACCTTCATTGACACAAATTGAAGGTTAGGGTAAAGTCTAGAAAAATTGAAAAGATTAGAACCGTTGCTGCAATTTTTCCTAATTTTTATTCAAAGGAATTTTCAAAGCGCTTTTGCATTGCAGGCATATTTACTTTTTAAGTTTTAATTGTTTGAATATTGTTGCTTTTGTCTTCTTCCTTTTTTTATTTTTATTTATTTATTTATTTATTTATTTTCTTTTGATAGTTGTTGCTTTGCTGGCACATTTTTAAATGAAATATTATTGTTGTCTTGTCAACTTATTATTGAATAACTTGAATTGTTGTTGCCTTATCGAATTGAGGTTGCCTTATCTTTCTATTTTTAATTCTTTGTTGGTTTATCTTCCCCTCCCCCCTTTTTCATTCATGGTTTTAGAATTTATGACTAGAATGTCTACCTTATGCTATAAGAAAGTATAGTTCATGAAGGATTGACCAAAAATCAACATGTAATTCCTATTGTGCAACACTTCAAGAATGAGAACTTGCTATGAATATCATGTTTAAAATTCTCAACAAGAACAATAAAAATAAATGTCCTTTAATGACTTTTTTGTTACATATAAATTTTATTACATTAACTTTCTTAAATTTCAGTCCCTTAACAAAAATTCTAGATCTGGCCCCGTAAAGCTATTTGTTTTCTGGTAAGTGAAATAAGTTAGTGAGGATTTTAGTATTTGTTTCCACCATATTTGCACATTGTATCTACAGTAAAAGTAAAGAATAATGCAAGTTTTTAATTTTAAGCACAATCCCTCTTCTAATTAACCTTATAGGCAGGTAGAGACAGGACATGAAGAAAGTAGCAAGTATTTATTCTTTGTTATTGTTCCCTATTGTGTAGTTCACCTATTAAATACACCACTTATGTTTATTGTTGATTTTATCGTCAAGTCTTTTTTGGGTTTCCCAGAACGTAAGAATGCACTTAAAATATATTAACGTCATCTTTCTTAAAATTTAATTTGCTTCCACGGTTTGGCCAATTTTCTAATTTCGACAAAGGGTTGCAAAAATTGATTCTTAAGATACAATGAATCTCTCAAAGATTTTTGATAACTTAGTTGTTCATAGAACCATTAATAATACACACTTACATGCAGGCACATAGATACTATGTGGCCCTTCTAACAAAATTTACGTTTTAAGTCAGAAAATAGACTTAGAGATTACCCCATAAATTCCTCCTGATCGTTTTGCATTACCTCTTCAAACAGGCTCATCAAAGCGTCAACCTGCTCCTACTCCATACGAGCGTGAATCATACTTAAATACTGAAGAAACAATCCAGAAGTTATAGATTATATATCTTGCATGCAAATATTGCACTGGGTAGAACATCTTGAACAGTTTCATTTCAAGTGATGACTGTTAATTGTGATTGAGTGCATTTACTTTGGGTCGAACCCAGTTCTCAGTCGAAAATGCAAAGATGGAAACTGTTGGATAATTTATTGCTTTAAATTATTGGATCTTTCATGTTAAATCATCAAGAAATTAAAGAACTATAGCGGAAGTGTACCTGAATCAAACATGGTTATTTGCAATAATTGAATCCTGCGATTTTGTCTTCCAAATCTACACGCAGTATCCTTTTTCTCTCTGTGATGGGATGCAGTAGAGAATGAATAATACATACGTGTGATTTGGGGACTATAACCATATATATATATAGCGACGCCCTTTGACGTAATTCGGCCCATCATAGAATTAGGACTTGGGCCCGGTCTCTACACATATGTAAACCCACACTTTAATTGGATACATTAAAACCCAAAATCGAAATCTCATTAGATCACTTTAATAGGGCTCAACCGAGTTCGATAGCTTTTAATTTAACACACAATTATTCATACATATAAGCCCATCGATGGATTAAAAAATCCTTACAATCTCCCACTTGAGCTATATGTGTCACATTATAATTGTGCATTAAATATAACCTTATGAGTACTCAGAATTTTTCTATCATCATCGAATGCATCCCCAAACAATTCCGTCCATCAATCATATCAACATAGCATCAAAGCGGCTTTCGCTCTTTCATTGTAGCTAAACCCATCAATGGTCACGTATATCGATATAACCGAATGACATGGATCAAGCATGGATGTGTAGCATGAAAATTACATGTGATGTGATCTGTAACATGCCTATTTCCAACTAGTCCACCTTAATGCCTTAGTGAGATCATTTTAAACAAATTCAGAGATAATAAAACAAATAACTTTATAACTGAAAATAACTTTAACTTTAAATCATATCCAAAATAACAGTACACGTATCCAATATGAAAAGAAAAAAAATACAAACTCCCACTGAAACTAGATTTCCTCAAGAGACACTATACACATATGAGCAGTGTGCTCATGAAAGACCTTGGGTATCAATCCCTTAGTAAGCGGATCCGCAACTATGGAGTTTGTCCCAATATGCTCTATTGACACATGTCCACTCTGAACTCTTTCTTTAACAGGCAAGAACTTGATCTCTATATGTTTTAACTTTGTCGAGCTCCTGTTGTTATTGGAATACAACACTGCTGATTTATTGTCATAAAATATCTTAAGGGGTCTTTCTATATTACCCACAATGTGCAGCCCAGTGATAAAATTACGTAGCAATATTCCATGATTTGATGCCTCATAACACGCTATAAACTTCGCTGCCATGGTGGAAGTAACTATGAGTGTCTGCTTAGCACTCTTTCAGGAAATAGCACATCCAGCAAGCAAGTAAATATAGTCTGAAGTGGATCTCCTACTATCTTGGCATCCCGCGAAATCAGAAACAGAATAACCCACAATCTCCAACTGATCCGATCTCCTGTATGTGAGCATGTAGTCTTTTGTTATCTGTAAATACCGTATGACCCGTTTGGCTGCTTTCCAATGATCCATTCCCGGGTTACTTAAATATCTCCCTGACATCACAACAATGTACGCTATATCCGGACGCGTACAAACCTGAGCATACATCAGACTCCCTATAGATGAGGAATAGGGAATCTTCTGCATTTTTTTAATTTTCAAGTCATTTTTAGGGCACTGACTTATGCTGAACTTATCTCTTTTAGCCACAAAGGTATCACATGTTTACAATCTTGCATGTCATATCTTTTAAGTACATTTTCGATATAACTCTTTTGTGATAATCCAAGAATACCCCGAGAACGATCTTGGTGTATCTGAATTCCTAATACAAAAGAGGCGTCACCAAGATCTTTCATCTCAAAATTATTTGCTAGAAATCTCTTGGTTTCGTGCAATAAGCCTATATCGTTGCTGGCAAGCAATATGTCATCGACATAAAAAACTAGAAAAATATACTTGCTCCCACTGAACTTGTGGGATATACAATCATCGACCAAATTCATCTCAAAACCAAATGAGATGATCACTTGATGAAACTTGTAATGCCATTGACGAGATGCCTGTTTGAGTCCATAGATGGATTTCTTTAATTTACAAACCATTTGCTTTGCATCATCCGATACAAAGTTTTCTGGTTGTACCATATAAATTGTTTCATCAATGTCACCATTGAGAAACGTTGTCTTAACATCCATTTGATGTAACTCAAGATCAAAATACGCTACCAATGCTGTTATAGTTCTAAAAAAGTCTTTCGAAGAAACCGGAGAGAAAGTCTCTTTATAATCGATGCCTTCTTTCTGTGTAAAGCCCTTTGCGACAAGACAAGCCTTATAACTCTCTACATCACCTTTCGAATCCCTTTTGATCTTAAATATTCATTTGCAAACAATGGGTTTCGTACCTTCAGGCAATGGAACGAGGTCCCATACGTCATTGTCCTTCATGGACTTTATCTCTTCATTCATGGCATCGAGCCACTTTTGAGAGTTAGAACTTTCCATGGTTTGATGGAAATTGATCGGATTATCTTCCACCATTCCAATGTCAACTTCATGTTCTTGGAGAAATACGATGTAATCATTCGAAACCGCACACTTCTCCTCTCTCTAGTGGATCTTCTAAATGGCATTGGTTCTTGAAGCTATAGAGTTTGTTCTTCTGGAACAATTTGTTGATCTTGAGAGGGAGGTATGACATTGTCTTGATCCAGAGTTGCTTCTTGAACAATATCAGGAATAGAAACCTGATCATTGTAAATAGCAATTGGAGGAATTTCAACATATTTCTCCTCAAAGACAAAGCCTGTAACCCTTTCTCCCCCACAAACTCAACATCCTCAAAGAACCGAGCATTTCCTGTCTCGAAAATTACCTTAGTTGTGGGATCATAAAACTTGTAAGCCCTGGACCTTTTAGAATAGCCAATAAAATAGCAACTGATGGTCCTTGTGTCCAATTTCTTTTCATTTGGCTTATTGGGCCTTGCCTCAGCTGGATACCCCCAAATATGTATATACTTCAAACTAGGCTTCTTGCCCATCCAAAGCTCATATTGGGTTTTATCAGTTGCCTTAGTTGGAACTCTGTTGAATATATAAGTTGCGGTCTTTAATGCTTCATCCCAGAAAGATTCTGGTAAGGTAGAATGACTAATTATACTCCTCACCATGTTCTTAAGCGTTCTGTTTCGTCTCTCAGCAACACCATTCATAGTGGGCGAACCTGACACAGTTTACTGTGGGATGATACCGCATTCCTCTAGGAATTTACCAAATGGTCCTGGACATTGTTCACCTGAACCGTCATATCTGTCATAGTATTCACCTCCACGGTTAGATCTGACGCTTTAAATCATTTTGCCGAGTTGGTTCTCAACTTCGGCTTTGTAGTTTTTGAACACATCCAGTGACTATGATTTTTCATGAATGAGATATATCTAGCCATATCTTGAAAAGTCGTCTATGAACGTTGTAAAATATTGTTGATCATTCCAAGAACCCGTAAAGAATGGTCTACAAATATCTGTATTTATAAGTTCTAAGACATCCGAAGTCCTATTGGCTTGAAATCTCCTTTTATTGATTTGTTTTCCCTTTATACAGTTGACACATAGATCATAATCTATGAAGTCAAGAGGGTCGAGAATCCCTTCAGGCACTCAATTCTCCTTTTGGAGATGTGACCTAATCTCTTGTCCCACAACGAGGCAGAATTCTCGCCAGTTAATTTTTGCTTTACACCTCGAGTACTTACATGCAGGGATTCATTAAAAGAAGCAATTGTATCAATTGAATAAAGATTATCGTAGCCTGATAAAGAACCGGAGTCAACCAATTTTGAATCATGAAACAAACTAAATCTTTCATTTCCAAATGAACAAGTATAACCAAATTTGTCCAAAACAGAAATAGAAATCAAATTCCGTCTAAAAGATGGCACAATAAACATCTCAACAAGATCCAAATAAAATTCAGTCTTTAACGATAATCTAAATTTTCCTATTGCCTCTATTTCCACCTTCTTACCGTCGCCAGCATAGATGTATCTTTCACCATCACTTGGCTTTGGACAACTCAGGCAACCCTGCATAGACATACTGATATGAGTTGTTGCACGGAATCTATCCACCATGTATGTCTAGGTACCGAAGTTAGATTAACCTCAGAACAAACTAAATGATATGCGTGGTAATTGGTATAATTCTTCTTCTTATGACCTGCAGCTCTACAAAAGAAATAGATACCTTCAGTTGGTTCTTTATGTTGTTTCTTTTGTGGTGCTGTACTTGTAGCTTCCTTATTAATCTTTCTTTTCTTGTTCCTTTTTATCCTTGGAGGTGGTGGCTAAATGATCACTTTCTGTCTTCTCATGCTTCAATATTTCCTCTTCCTGCACACAGTGTGAGGTGAGCTCATTAAGGGACCATGAGCCCTTTTGAGAGTTGCAGCTCACTTTGAATTGACTGAAATGTGTCGGAAGGGATATTAGAATCAAATGCACCAACGAGTCTTCAGATAAATCCAACTTAAGTGTCTTTAGTTTTGAAGCAATGTGAGACATTTTCATAATGTACTCCCGAATGTTTCCTTTCCTTTTATACCTCATTGAGACAAGGCTTGCCAAAAGTGTACTTGTTTCAGCCTTTTCATTCTTAGCAAACCTCTTCTCAAGATCCTCAAGGAAACCCTTAGCCGTAGTCACCTTATCGGACGTAGTGCCCCGAAATGCTTCTGGAATAGTACTCTTCATGACCATTAAACTTATGCGGTTCGATCGTTCCCACTTTTCCATCTCCCTCTTGTCATCGAGATACTCTTATCAGTAAGTGCAGCAGGTTGTTTGACCCATAAAGCAAGGTCCAGGTCCATGACTCCGAGAACAATCATCAAGTTCTCTTGTCATGCCCTGAAGTTTGTGTCATTTAGCATTGGAATTGAATTGATGCTAGCAATGATATTAACAACAGAACCTGAAACTGAATCAGAGAACAATTATTATGAATAGCTCATATGAATATCTTTAATATGCAAATAATAAGAATCTCAAATAGTGGTAGGGCCCATCACAAGATACCTAGCACAACATCAATATCTAGTCTTTGGACAGAGATATTGACTTGTAAGCGGTACTCTTGGCATAGTGATCAAACATTGACAATAAAACAACATATCAATCAATAAACCTTTCTTTGGACGAATTTATTGATCACACATTAAACCAAATAATCGTCACATGTTTATCACCACAGATGCATGTGTATTCGGCTAAATATTGACCTCCCTTTGGGCCGACCAATATTCCCATGAATAACACATGCACAAACACATGCACAAACACTTTTTAATATTCTAAGTTAATCAATTTCCACAAGAGAGGTTGCTTTGGCAACATGTTGTTTCAATTAATTAACTTTCGAACAATATATCTCTTAAAAAAGAGTCATTAGTACCAAAATTTAAGAAAGAGAATCACCAATTTTGCATATTTTGTTTAGTTTTAAACTTTAGAGGCCTTAGGACTAATAATTCAAAGCTTTAAAGGGGTAAAATTAATTAATTCCAAACTTTAGGGGTTGAAATTAACAAATTTGAAACTTTAGGGATCATAATTAATTAATTCAAAACTTTAGGAACACTTAGAACAAATTTAAAACTTTAGGGCCAAAAATTGACCAATTCAAACTTTAGGGATCAAATTTTGAGAATTTGAAACTTTGGGGGTCAATTTGAATTAATTATAAACTTTGGAGGCCAATTTGAATTAATAATTAAAGTTTGAGTGCTTTAATTATAAAATTCAGAACTTTAATGGCCTGAATTAATTAATTTTAAAACCTTAGGGATTGAATTATTAAATCCAAAACTTAAAGGCCCAAATCTGAATATAACTTAAATGTTAGGGACCGAAACCTTAATTTTATAACCCTAATCCTAATTACAAGCAAGGGCCTCAAATTATCCAATTTACACGTGAGGCCCTCGTCCCCAAATCAACCAAAACTGAAAACCCTAAAAAAAATTCTTCTTCCTGCCACTTTACCTGCGCCGGGCGCTGCACTGTTTGCGCTACTGCTGTTCTGTAGTAACCGCACTGCTGCGAGTGGCCGACGGCAGTGCTGCTGCCGGCGCTACCTCCGGGCAGCCTTCTTATATATGAAAAAAAATTTTAAACTGTACAGAAATCTGTATCCCATAAAAAATCATAATCTGTAATTTTCAATCCAAAAAAACTATAATTCTTCAACCTTTTAATCCGAATAAAGAAAGATAACAAAAAATTATACTGCAAAAGTTCTCAAATTCAACAAAATATAGATCCAAAATTGTTCAATCTAAAAACTTCAAAAATGTATTGCAAGAACCAAATAAATTATTCGATTATCAATTATTCAACATGAAAAGACTCCGATACCACTTGTAGGATAATTTATTGCTTTAAATTACCAGATATTTCATGTTAAATCATCAAGAAATTGAAGAACTATAGCGGAAGCGTACCTGAATCAGACATGGTTATTTGCAATAATTGAATCCTGCGATTTTGTTTTCCAAATCTACACGCAGTCTCATTTTTCTCTCTATGATGGGATACAGTAGAGAATGAATAATACGTATGTGTGATTTGAGGACCATAACCATATATATATATAGCGACGCCCTTTTACCTAATTCAGTCCATCATAGAATTAGGATTTGGGCCCGGTCTCTGCACATATGTAAACCCACACTTCAATTGGATAAATTAAAACCCAAAATCGGAGCCTTATTAAATCACTTTAATTGGCCTCAACCAAATTCTATAGCCTTTAATTTAACACACAATTATTCACACATATAAGCCCATTGATGGATTAAAAAATCTTTACAAAAAACTTTGATTCCCCACTTGCAGCAGAGAAACACTCTCTCCTTTATTACACGGCCACCATTCCGGTAACCAAGCTGAACTTTGAAACCTTTCTCATTTTCCCACCTGCGATTACCATCCAAAATAATAGCAATGTGATTAGGCAGAAGCTCTGGCTTGAGACCCTTCGGCAATGTTTCCTGGATTTGTACTGCCTTTACGAGAGAAAGCTCGTTGGCAAAAAAAGTCTTTCTCCTCTCATCTCGGGCCATACTCTCGCTCCAACATATTGTCAAAGGGCAAGGAAAAGGAGATCACAAGGCATCTTGCTTAGCTTGGAGTGAGAGTGTAGTGGGATTGACTGCCCCGAAGATAAATCCTACCTTGACACAAGAATTGACTAAAAATGCCATTATTGAACTCCAAAACTAAGAGAAAACTGCAAACACTAAACCTTCATATTCTTCTAGTCACCTCTTTAATTTGATTTCCTAGTGCCAGCTGTCTCAGTTATATAACCAATTTTTTATAAGTTTGCCTGACCTTCTTAATGTATAAGCCAGTTTCTATAGGTTCGCCTAACCTTCACAAGAGGAATTTTGAGTAGGGCATATTTTAATAACTCACGTTTGTTAAGAAGCCCTAATACTTATGTATATTAAATTAAGAATTATAAAATCCTACATATATAAAAGAGCGAAGCATGACGGGACACTTGTCGTTAATATACATCGTCTTCGACCTTTTTTTTCCATTTCTCCATTTTCCCACACTATCGGCCATACATCTTTCCTTCTCCTTCATTTCTTTCTCCATTTTCCCACGTTATCCCCATACCTCTTTACTTCTCCTCCATTTCTGCCACACAATCACCCATTTCACCTATTTCTTGCAAATTATTTTTGACATATACATGTTCACCTAGAATTTCATAATTCTGTTCAATCTTTGCTTTTAATGCTTTCACGAGGATTAGAAGAGTTTGTTGTGGTTATAGTAGCGATTTTTGGCTGATTTGGGAGTTTTTGCCCATATAATTTTGCTTTTTAATTCAATTTGAACTACTTGTTCTTATTGTTTATGTGCTCTACGGTTTGAATTCTTCTGATTTTGATTTTTTTATGTCCCGTGAGTTATTAAATTCCAATTCTGTGATTGGTCTCAAATTGAAGCATTGCTATAAGGATTGATTAAGTGATAATTATTGCCTTGTAAAAAATGCTGCATCCTTTTTATGGTAAATAGGATGTTTGGGTTACTTAGCTGAGGTACTCCAATGGGAGGCTAATATGCAGCTTTCATTGGCAGAACTAATGAATTTATAGATTTAAATTTACTGTTGTTTTACCCCAAGTAAAAGTATTCTTGGTTCATTTTGCAGATGGTGGGGAATTTCTTTGATCAGCTAAAGTCGAGAAGTATTCTTGGTTCACGAAGTAAAAGCTATGCTGGCATGGAGTATTCCTTCATTTGGGTATGGAATCTATGCATTTGAATTTAAGTTGAATATGATATTTCCTTATTATAAAGGGAAGTTTATGTTTCTCTTTTCTGTTTTCTAAAGCTGGTAAGCAATTTATATGGCAATGTTTTTTAGTAATTTATCTTGAATTTATTAGATTTATGAGGTGCTTAATTGATTTCTGCTGAAAATTTATTAGTTTATGTTTGCATATTTTTTTGATTGAAAATATGTAGATGGCGTGGTGTACAAATTGCTCCATGCTGCTGGGCTAAGGAGTATAACTCTAGTCGGTCCGTGCGCGAACGAAGCAAAAATATAGTTGTGGAATTTGCCAAAATATTTCAAGAATTTTTTCCAATTTTGAACTCAATTTCATGAATAATTGTCCTCTCTTGAAGCATTTAATTATGTCAACTATCAATGAGAAAGACAAGAAAATTCACGCTTCAAAACACTTTTTTAAACACAGAACCAAAAATAAATAAATTAATAATAAATTAATTAATTAATTTGAGGCTAAAACAGCTCCTTCAGCTCCCCTCACTTTTTATTTTTTTATTTTTTAGTAGTGGCCCTTATTATTATAATTTTAAAAAAAAATATAAATAGTATCCAAATGCCCCAAAGATCATATTTAAGTCGTTTAGGACATACAAAATATTGTCTAATAAAATGTTGTCTAATAAGTCCTTTAGGACATACAAAATATAGCATCAAGTTTCATATTCATACAAATATTGTCTAATAACAATATTTCATTAATGTAGATGAATGACTAACTAACAAAAGTTGAACTTTATTCTTTATAAACATTCATTTTTTTAAACCAGTTTCAGAGTGTCTTTCACATTTTCAAATGAATTTCTAGAAAATTTACAAACTCTTATTTCTAACATTAATTAATCATCAACTAAAAAAACCCCATTTTTTCAAAGGTTTTAATGGTCCGCTTCATTAATTTATAAGTTTCTAACATTAATTAAATTATAAAGGTTTTAATGGTTCCCTTCATTTTTTAAACAAACCCCATTTTTTCTTTGCCATTTTATCTCTTTTTAATCTCTTTCTCAACCAAAAAGTAAGCGACAAATGCTCTTACAGTTCCTACTACACAAACACCATATCTTGAAACGGCTTCAAAAGTTGCATCTATTTTAACCTGTGTAAAGGATCTACAATTTTTTTTTCCAACTTCCAAAGTATCCATTTTTTTCTACATTGTGTACCATTTTCTAATATAATTTTTTTCCATTTGCAGGCTTTTGTATTTATAAGTATCAAATTATTCTTCCTGCTCAAGACAATCTAGTAAGGACAATTTTTGCATTTTGCTAATTTTTGTTTATTGTTATTGTTATTATTATTAATTTTTTTGTCATGTGTATAGAATTTGCTCTTTATTATTTGTATCAATTTTTTAATATCTTAAGAATTTGTATTGGAATTTTTTATTATTTTAGGATTTCTCTGCATTTATAAAAATTAGGATATCTACATTTCTAGATCAAGTATAATACATCTAGTTATATGCCTAACAAATTTCTAAGACTCAATTTTTACCTACCACATCTCTGTATTCTCAAATACATGCTCTTTTAGAGCGTTTTCATGCTAGAAATGATGTAAGGTTGGTTAAAAATATTGAGTTGGCAATGTCAACTAAGGTTTTAAGGGAAATGATGGCAAAGATCACTCACAAGTTAATCCTAAGCTAGAGAAAGGAGAGTAGCTCTAAACAGTTTGACAACTAAGATTGTAATCATGAATTGCATGTTTCCATATTGGCTATCAAGGGAGTGCATCTTTTAGATAACACTGCACAAGAGATCAAATTTGAAGCATTTCGTCTTATGGTAAAATTGTTCATTTCATAATATAGGTTTCAAGATTTTATTTGATGGTAGCTACTTGTACATAATGTCCATTATAAGTTTCAGCATTCTTGTCTTAAAAAAAAAAAAAAAACAATTTGACTAACAATGATTTGAAATTCGAGTTTTATAAGAAATCACTGCAATGTAATAGTTGGCCGTTTTATAATACATCTCTTTCCCTAAAGGTTATGCAACTAGGTTTAATTGATATAACAAAAGTTTTATAGTCATTTACTTTTGTATGCATATGTTGAAAATCAAAGAGGAAGAATTTTGATTTTGGCTTCCTAGAGTTTTACTGACATATTTAGATCTCAACATGACCCCACTTCAAGGTGTAATTATACTACTGGCTTTTAATTGCTAGAATATTCCATTGTGGTGGAGCAATACCCATTTCTGCACCTCAGTCCCACCTGATTTAGTTACACGATGTTTTTGGTGAATTCTTTATTGTGAAGAAAAATGTGTGGCGGATACATATTTCTCTCAATGAAAAAGGTAACTAAATTATGGCTGAAGAGAGAGATTTGATGTATTATTTTGTTGCTTTCCTTACTAGTATTGCCCTTGGTGAGAGTTCCCATTAAGAAGTTACATTTTTATCTCTGTTGAGCATAGCCAAATAGGATGTAGTTATTTATTTATTTTTTGCCTCCCCATTTTCTAACATTGCTTAAAAGCTTATTTTCTTCAACTGTTGATTGACTTCTATTTTACTTTGCTACTGGATCATGTACATATGAGAATACAGCTTTGGCATTACATTATGGTGCAATGTTGAGGGAGTGCATTCGCCACATAAGTGTTGCTAGGCAAGTGGATGATTTGTTTATGTGCTAATTCAAGATATTTGTTTATAATAATTAACAAAAAGTTGACTACGAGTAACTTTCAAGTTAATTGGAGGTCCATCTTAGTTAATTTAAATACCGGTCATCTGAGAATACCGCTATGCTATGCATTATTTTCTGAAATTATATATAAATTATGGTATAGCATTTGTACTTTCTATGTTGTGGCCTGAAGCAATATCTAGACTGTCATACCATCAAATTTACTTTTCATCTTCTGCTGTAATTGCATTTTCGTTTGTCGCCAAGTGAGATTTACACCTAGCATTGGAGAGGCAGATGAAATAGATGTATGCTCCCTGGAATCATTCTCATTATTATGCTACTTCCCCAGTCTCAAGTTAGGTTCTCAAGGATACAACTATTTTTCATCAATGTGTTGATGATGTTGGTATAATTTCAATTTTCAATGTGAGCACATCATGCTTTTTCCCCTTTATGCTTTTAGAATGGTTCGAAGTGGGGGTGTGCGGCCTATTTCTTCACGTTGTATGTGTGAATTGAAAGTAGAAGAATATAAAATTCACATGTGCTCGCTAATTTGTACTAGGAAGAAATAAATTTAAGATGGTGGGTGGTGAAATACTTTCCCTGTGATTTTTTTTTTGGGAGGGGGGGTTCGGGGAAAGGGGAGAGGGTGTTTACTGTTACTTTTGATGGATGAAGAAGTGGAGGGAAGGAAGGAGTCTTATGTCATGCCTGATGGTTAGGGATAGATAGCACAATTTCATTGTAGAAAAGTGTTGACGTTTCATCTTTTTATTCTTCAAGGTTGCTTAAAATTATTCTCAAAGTTCGTTATGTATTATAATAAATTTGAAATTGCTTGCTTTTATTTAATTTTAATACCCTTTTGCCAGTTCCATAATGATATTCAATACATTGGAGAAGGCTATTGTGCTACTGGTAGTTGATGATACAAAACATCGTATATTGTCTTCTCTCCCTTTTTTTCATTTTTCTAGATGCTCGAGGGTAGGGTGCTTTACTATTTGTAATACAGAAATCATACATAAGTACAACATTAGAATGTCATGGGGGTTCAAATGACTGCTACAAAAATGAGAAGGAAAAAAAATGATTAGGTTCAAGAAGATTTGGTTATTGCTCATCCATCATTCTTATAATTCTGAGTTCAAATTTGGTGCCCCCTAGAGTGTTTCTTATGCTTAAGCTCTTTATTAATTTGCTTTACTTTCCATCCACTTACTAAAAAAATTAATCATTAATTGTATTTTTTTTCATCGATTTTTTGCATTTTAAATGAGAATGTTGGTTAAGCCATTTGAGTTTTATTCTTTCAAACTACATTACTTTACAATGTGATTTTACATTTTTAGACAATGATTAGTATGGAAAAAAATTTAATTTCCTATTGCTTCTAAGAGTTTAATAAATACGTTTACTATTGTTGTGGAAATATTATGTTGTGCGAAATCAATCTACCACACCATTTCTTTCGAGTTATCCCACCTTCGTTAGGCCATGATATTTGTTTGGTGAGTGTTATAATTATTCTGCACATTAAGAATATGTTTTAGAAGAAGTTCCAGCTGGATCCATCAATGCACTCTCTTTCTATGGGGAATTTATATTTGAGAACCCTTTTTATATAATCTCAATGGAGAATTTATATATGAGAGCCCCTTTTTACGTAATTCCAAGGTTTAATTTCTACCTATTTAATTGTATTCCTAATATTTCTATGGCAAGTTAAAAGGAAATTGACTGTTGTTAGATTGGCTGCTTCTTTAACAACTGTCGTATATGTCCATTCACAGCCGCTATACACTTATATTTAACATTCACCAACCAACGAGCAACGCACGTTTTCCTCATTAGTGTCCTATAAAAGTGTCATCCAGAGCTAGAGTTTTGGGGGCCTCATTGTGTGCCACCTCGGGGAGCAAAGAATTCACCTACTGCCCCATATCCATTTTGGAAAAAATGCTATAAGACTGATGGTAATTAACTCTCTGGCAAATCTTGATTTGTGTAATGTGCACGGCATAATATATTTACCTAGAAACATGTTAAATTTAGGGGGTGTATTCAATTGAGTCTTTTAATGACTTTTTGTGATTTAAAAAGTTCAGGGGTTTTCAATTGACACTTTTTGAGATTCTCTAAAAGTCACGGTGTACTCAATCGAGACTTTTATAGGCTTTTAAAAAGTTCATAAAAGTTACGGTATATTCAATTGAAACTTTTTAGAAGTTTCTATAAGTCTTGGGGTATTCAAATTTTAATGACTTTTAGAGAAATCTCTGGAATACTAACTTTTAAGCAGAAAGTACTTATATAAAATCTTAAAATTTGTCTCTCATTAATCATGAGATTTTAGGAGACTTTCACATAAAATAAAAAATAAAATCAAATTTTCTTTCCTTTAATATTCTATGGACATGTATGATTAAAATTTATTTATTTTATTGATTATATTTCATTTATCTCTCTCTCTCTCTCTCTCTTATTATTTATCTCTATTTTTTGTGGAAAAATTTGGATTATTGTAACTTTTTTTTTCCTTTTTCATTCTTTTTTTTAAATATCTATTTTTTTAATTGAATTATAAAAGTTTATATGAAAATTTTATAATTAAATTTAAATATATTTATTTTTAAAAGTGTGTGTGTGTGTGTATATATATATATATATCTCAAATTTTTTTTCACATTTTTTTTATTATATGGGAAGAAGAAGTGGAATTGTGAAAACTAACATTCCATATGCGAGAATTTCACACCAGGTCTACATGAATTCTATTTCAAATGAAAGTTTTCAAAAGTTTTTTGAATTCATGAAAGTCTTTAAAAGTTTTAAAATGAAAATCCATAGAAGTCTACGAAAGACTTCCACTAATTCCATATAAATTTATAAAAGATCCACAAAATCCATAAAAATCATCACTTTAAAAAAAATATCAAAGTTTTCAAAAGTCTCAATTGAATACACCCCCCCTTATTTCAACAATAAAATACTCGAAATATATATATATTAGAGATTAGAAAGTAATTATATTTGGAGAGCACCGCAGATATTAGTGACTTAACACTACGTCAAGAAAAAAAATCTATTTTAAACTCACAAGAGTATCTTCAATTAGGGAAATCCTCTTAATTACAGCTTTCTCTAGACCTATGGGAAGAGCATTACTTAGCCCGTGTCTGATTCCCATTTAAGAGGAAATAATGCATTTCGAAGGATTTGTGTTTAATATTATTTTATTGAAAAATGTGTGGCTGAAAATCAATTTTGAAAAATTAAATTTTTAGAAGAATGAGAATCAAACATGAGCTTAATCAATGGTCACTAAATTTTGCTTTATGTTACTACTTGCTCATTGATATTTAAAAAGTTACTTGTTACTCATTACACTTTGCTATAGGTAATACTGATAGAAATGATATGGATGGTTGATAAGTAACTTTGTGCAAATTTGGGTAAGCAACGAGTAACGGTTTATATTTCGATGAATAAGTAGTAAATTATAGCAAAGTTCAGTGAGTAAAAATTAACTTTTTAATTTTCAACAGGCAAGTAGTAATCTGTACCTAAATTTTAGATATATTAGAAGGTTAAAAATACATTCGACAACATAAAATCATGCAATAAGGCACGTAGGCGTCTTCTGGGTATGATAAAAGTTTAAAAAAAAAAATTTCTTCCCAGCTTAACCTAAGTTTAGTATTGACAACTGTTTAGTTTATTGTCAAACGCACAATATAAAAATTAGGCAGTGTCAAAGCAAGTAGCTTAGTTAATGATCATAGGCTGTTATTTCAATTATAGAAGATCTCCAGAAAATAACTCATTCTCCTTGACACGGCCTCTTGGAAACTATCATATACGTGAGTCGTCCAAACTATGCGTGACCCGCACCCCTCAACAATTTTCGTCGATGTTCATTTAGGGTCTGCATATGTGAGTCCTCCAAATATAAATGTCATTGTCATACCACCTTGGTACTCATTAAAGTGATATCCCTCCTAACATCAAATAATATAGCACTAATTAGGGACGAGCACGAATAATATAGTGTTTTTACAAGTGATGTGAAAATATATTTTTTCGTTTGAAATATCACAAGTGCACGGTTCATTACCAAGTAATAAGACTACGACAATTGACACTATGCCTAATCTATTTTCAATCTTTTGAAGGTAAAACAAGTCACAAAATTCATATAATCATTGTGTACATAATTGTAGAGAAGAATAAACCATAAAAATCGTTCAATAATTGAAAACATGCTTTAAATGTTAAAGAGAGATAAAATCAAGAGTTAAAGGTTCATGTCGAAAGTTTTATCGTAATCCTAGCACAAAACTAATTTAGCCTAAAATGTTAATGGAAAGAAAACAAAAGAAATAAATATAACCAATGTTTAGTGACTATTGGAACAATTAACTCTACAAATAATGGCTAATGGAAAGTTTCCTTATTTGAATAGAATTTTGAATGATATACATATATATTTTTTTAAATGGCCTGGGCACTCAAATTAGCCCCTGTTTTTATTTCAAGATCCGGACAGTTGCCTAGTCCATATAACTGGTGGAGTGCCCAGTTATAACGACTTCCCAATTTTTTCGTTTTGGTCATCTTCTTCATTCTTTCCTCAATTGTGATCCTTTCACTTTAAATTACTTCTAGTTTGGACCTTCAACTTGTATTTGCATTTATTTTGAACTTGTAACATCTTTAATCTTCATTTTGTGATCCGAATCAACTATTAAAATATTACAATTTTGTACCCATACTTACTTTTTGCCAGTTTTTTTTTTTTTTTATCGATTTTTGTTTTTTGTTTTTTCTTTCAATTCCTCTTCCATTTGAGTTTCACCTAATAAACAAAATATATAATAAATTAGGCCATAATTAATCAAAATAATTTCGACATATCTATATCTAAAGGTCCAAATAAGTACAAGTCATGCAATCTAAATTGTTTTTGCCCATTATATCTTTTTTGTGGGGATCTCTATTCACAAACGTTGGGTCAACCATTTCTTTTTCCCGAAATTTTGGAGCTTAAAAAAATAAGACAATTGTATTATTGGTATCCAATCTCAAAAGGGTTAAATTTGGTTAAATTTGTAATGCACATAATTAAGCATCAGAAAGATTGTATTGCAGACTTAAGGTGTTCTTACAAAAGGACACAATTCCCACCATTTGGTGTAAATTAAAATCAAATTTTTAATAGATTTTGATCAAAGTTGATAAAATATGTAATAAAAATTAATTGATGACTTTCAATTGAAACTAAAATTAGATTTTAGTATACAATGTTACCACCAGGTTAAAATCACGCAGTGATTACATTATTGAATAAACCTTTAAGTCCGTGACATGTAGCTAGATGAAAAAATTGTTTTTTTTTTTAAGTAACGGTCCATTGGTGTAATGCCACATGGCATGGTGTAAATCATGATATACACCAAGCATGATTGTTTTCCCTTTGCTTTATTACTCATATACCAATAAAGAAAGAGAGAAATCAATATGGCATTCCTGGTTGCTTCATTTCCTAATTAAAGTTTGGAAAGTAAAGTTTTTTAATAATTAGGTGAAAATGGATTTGAATTTAAGATTTTTTTCCATTTAAATACTATGTTTATCTATTTCATCTAAAAGTTTATTAAAAAGGAAAAATTATTTATTTAAATTTTATTTTCAACTCACTATGATTAGTGAATATAAAAAATGTCTGACCCTAACAACTTTTCCTTCCCTTGACAACACGTATGAACACAAAGATCAATGATTGTATAAGAAATTTATAAAACATTTAACTTATTTATAAAATAGCTCCAATTATAGCAACCTGATAAAATATAGAATCACACAGCTAGTCTTTGTTTTCTCATTAATGGTAAAAGGTTGCGCTATCTAATAATATATAAAATCAAAGAAGCTAATAAATATCTGCAATATTTTTTGACCTAATTATATATGTATTTAAGTCACATTTACTTCGACAATCTTGTCAACTAATTACAGTTGTTGAGGATTAAACATCACTAAACATTGATATCATAATTATAAACGTTCAACATAAATCACTTAAATAGTCGCTTGGTCCTCTTTTTAGGACAACGATTTCAATGAGAATTTGTGCTATGTAATTCGCTTATTCTCATGATCCAAATTGATCAAGATATTTGGTCAGTCAATTAATCTCACCCATAGATATATCAAAGAATTATTAAAGTTAAAAAAAGATGCACACAATCATGTCTAAGGATTTATATGAAATACTTGACAATCAAGTAAAATTTAATTCTCCGTGCTATAGAATGAAACTCGATACATGATGTGTTCAGTGAACGCCAAGTACACTAGTGTCACCTATTAATTAAACTATTTCTACGACAAGAACAAATTATAAACCCAAGTAACGAATTAGTAACAATACAACTTTTCATTACAAGTTGTTAAACCAATACATTAATTATGAACAATTTTTTTAAGATAAAAATATAAGTTGTGTCACATAATACTTTTCCAAGCAGACACCCAACTTGTTTTATCACAAATAATCATAAATATTTTTATTCATATGCTCGATTTAAATAAATTCAATAACACAAAATAAATATTCCGGTGGCTATGGCCAATGCTACCACCCAATCACCCACCTATTTCGGCCTAATCGCCACCATGGATGACTTATTAACAGAAGGACCCGAACACGATTCAAAGGTGTGGGTCGAGCTAGTGGTCTCTTTGAGTCTTCTTCACTGCAAGAACTAGG
Source organism: Olea europaea var. sylvestris (assembly GCF_002742605.1). Classification (NCBI taxonomy): domain Eukaryota; kingdom Viridiplantae; phylum Streptophyta; class Magnoliopsida; order Lamiales; family Oleaceae; genus Olea; species Olea europaea. The sequence continues at coordinate 99,452 of NW_019233342.1, forward strand.
GCTACACATGACGTTCAATATTATGCTCACAGAGGGGAAAGTATAATGGTAGTATGCTAGCTGTAAGTGGGTACAATCAGTTCAATAATCGGAATCGGGAACTACCGATAGTTGGTGGCTCTGGTGTTTTCCGGCTGGCGCGCGGTGTCGTTACCCTAGAAAATGTTTGGTATAATAATACCTCCGGTGATGCTCTTGTCGAGTACCATGCCACGGTATTGCATTATTGATCCACTTTCCATTAGTTAAATGTGTAATTTGTTTTTATTTTCTTTGTTTATTTCGCATCTTGTCACTTTTTTAAAGTTTGCAAATAGGGACGTTTTGTTATTGATTGTGTCATGGTCGTTTACTTGATTTTCGACCTAATCATATTAATAATAAATATAAAGGTGACGATTTTGTTTTCATCAATTGAAAACTTAAAAATTCTCATCGATTGTCTTATATAATAACAAATTTGGTGTTCTCTATTAATCCAAATTTTATTTTACATTTTCATTCGCCTACAGTTAAATTGAATCACACAACTAATTGAAATGTTCATTGTCGAGAAAGATTGTGAATAAAACAGACTTGAATTAAAATCGGGAACCTTGAATTGTTGCCTCGTTAATTTCTTTTCGAACTTTTGAATTTGAATGTACATGGAGAATTTTGGATATTACTATAATGAAATGGTCAAACTTTACTAATATAATGGATTATCTTTAATTATTATTTTATATAACAAAACTATACTGTATGGACATATAATCCAATAAATCTCTCATTTACTTTGGAGTATATGTGTTATGTCTTGCAAATGCCTCTCGAAAATATTAGACAAACTTTTTGTAATTGTTCGCAACGTTATCCCCAATAATAATTTTATAATCAACCACATCACATTTACCAAAAATCTCTACCAAAAAGATTTTCGATTAATGTATCCATTGTTTAAGGTACCTATTCTCATCATTTTAGAAGGGGGAAAAAATCAACTATTTTATTTAGGAGAAGTCAATTTTCATAATCTAGAAATCAACGCAGACCATTAGTTTATTTTCCCACAAAGCATTTGAAAATTAAAAAATAAAGTTCAAAATGTACCTTGCGAACAATTTTATAATCAACCACATCACATTTACCAAAAATCTCTACCAAAAAGATTTTCGATTAATGTATCCATTGTTTAAGGTACCTATTCTCATCATTTTAGAAGGGGGAAAAAATCAACTATTTTATTTAGGAGAAGTCAATTTTCATAATCTAGAAATCAACGCAGACCATTAGTTTATTTTCCCACAAAGCATTTGAAAATTAAAAAATAAAGTTCAAAATGTACCTTGCGAACTCCCCCCGCCCCGACCCCAACCCCCAAGGATATTTCATCACTTGAATATCAAATGAGAATTCGACACTTTAAACTTTTCAGTTTGGACGCGTAAGAGCTCAATATTTTATTATTATTATTATTATTATTATTATTATTATTATTATTATTATTATATGCAAGTTCAACTAACACAAAGTCAGGGACTCGAAAATTTACAAGTTGAAAACTTCAGGAAATAATGCAATTCTTTTAACGCTAGATATTCCCTATGCATTTAAATAATTTGATGTGCTAAATAGGCTCGTGCAAAAAAATTGAAAAATTCATCAAACCAATCAAATTGAAATGTCTCATTTTTGTTAATCAATAGTTCTTATAATATAAAGTTATTTAATTATTTTAGTTCTTGTAATCTAAGTGAGCCTAAAATTCGGATTTCTTTAAAAAAAAAAATCAATTTGGATTAAAAGTCCAACCCGACAAACTGGACCGAATCAAACCAAACCGATTTGGTTCGGTTCATTTTAAAAGCTAATGTGCGTTGGTTTGGATTGAAATTCACCCAAACTAACTAATTTCGTTTTGATTTCGGGTTCGCATCAAAATCGATCCAAATCAAACTGTGATCAGGTCTGATGCTAAACAAGATCATGAGTATGAGAGTATCATTTGAATCTTTAAATTATCAAATAAAATCACCCATGGTTGAATACTTCACTTGTCCCGCAAAATTAGACTTACTTTCATTTTTGCACAAATTAAACAAAAATATGAGTATCATATGAATCTTTAAATTTTGAAATAAAAATTATTTGCTTTGTTTTTCATACATGTTAAGAAAATATAATTAATATAGATGAAAGTATGCCCTAGTTTAGCCCCTATTAAAATTTTATTATATTTTTCTCACCAATCTTTTCAACCACACATTTTTTAATAAAATAATATTATACGTAAAAATAAAAATAAAAATTCCCTTTTTTTTCAAGACTCTTTCTTTAAAAAAACAATATTCTAAAAATTAAAATCTCATATAATGGAAGCCAAACGGTGGCTATATTGTCTTCTTACATTTTTTCTAGGGGTAATTAGCACATAACATCCTCGTCGTTCATTATTTTATTGGAAAATGATAATGCGTTTTTATGCACTTTTATAACTCACAAATATGACTAAAATAAGAGCAAAGTGTTTGAAATGTGACCTAAATTCGCTTAATTCTTAGATTGTAGGGTTTTCTGATAGACTTAATGGAATTCACTAGAAAAAAAAAAAAGCAAAAAGGACCAAAATGAATCAAAGTGATATTTTAGGCACTAAAGTGAAAATATCCAAAAGATGAGCCAAATGAGCAATCGAAGAATTGATAGTTCCAAGTACCAATTGGAGGTCAATATGAGATGATGAAACAAAATAGTCAAAGAAAAGAGGTCAATAAACAATAAGATTGAGTTTGAGGACTAAAACAATACAAATTGGAATATCATTAAACTATGCAGTCGCATAGTGTTATAACCATGTGGCCACACAATCCCCACCCGAGAATTGAAACCCCAAAATAGGTTCAACCATGCGGTCGCATGGTTGATAACCATGCAGTCGCATGGTGTAAAAATTCAGGTCGATTCTGCAGTCTCCGTTTTACTTTATAACTCTTTTGAAACACGATTTGGACGCGATATAAAAGCCTAGACTCGTCAAAATTGGGGCTAGAATGCATTGAGAGGTAAGAAAACACAATTTTGGAGAGGATTTTGAGATAAAGTAACAAGGAATTACACGAAGATCATCGAGATTTCAAGCGAATACATAACCCGATGATGCTTTTTCTTCAATTTATCATGTATTTTGTAATTTTTTCCTTGTTAGGCTAGATTTTCATGTATTAGGAGATCGATGTACCATGTGATGTGATTTCTTTAATTTCTAGTTTGCAATTTGACATTAAACACGTATTTGAATGTTTGAATGATTTATATACAATAATCATCTTCCATAATTAAGTGCACATAATTATGTGATATTTGGTGATTTATTTCATATGTTTAAGAGAAGAGAAATAAATTTGACAAGGTATAAATCGTCGTAGGTCCGATAGGGGATAGAGATATACCTTTATGGTTTGCGTGAATTTTTAGATGTTCATAAAATCACATGCATTTTTATATATGCATTTGTCATAGAGATATAGGTCGGTGGTGTATAATAATAGGTTCAGTACATCTCGAGAGAGAGAGAGTATTGAATAGATTTAGGGGCATTGATTCGTCAATAATTCAATCGTGTTGTCATTTTGTGAAATTAGGATTAAGAGTGATCATTGCATGGGAATTCGTGATCCTAGTGCGTTTAATTTTCATAGAATACAATCAATTTGCATTTTAAACATTTAATTTGCATTTTAATTTGTTAAAATATCATTTTGCATACTAAATTCATTCCAATCATCAAGTTTGCATAATTAGAGTTTTCTTTCCAAATTAGGGTTTCGTCTAGGTAAAAATTTCACTTTGGGTAATTTAGTTTCGGTTAAGGCTACGATAGATAAGATTAAAATAATCAATCTCTGTGGGACGATATTCGGATTCAATTGATCCACTTTATTACTTGTTAACAAACCGTACACTTGCGGTAATTTTAAGTCGAAAGAAATATTTCGTGAACAGAAAACGACATTATATTTCATTTTTTGACATTTTCATTCTTATTTTCAACTTTCATTGTGCAAAATGTCATTTCTATCTATTTTCTCAATTAAAAGCTATGAAATAACCAATATACCATTATATTTAAATAAAACAAAAGAAAATGAAAAAAATAATTGCAATTATACTCCCACATTTAAAAAAAAAGTACAAACGAGCCCCAAATAAATTATTAAAAGGGTAATTAGCACATACTATTCATATTCTTCACTATTATTGTGAAAAACTTTTATACCTTTCATTTTTTAGATATTCTCACCCTTATTTACACCTTTAATCGTGCAAATCATACTTTCTATCCATTTTCATTCAATTTCTCAATAAAAGATGTAAAATAATGAATGTACCCTCCTATCTAAATAAAAATAAAGAAAATTAAATATAATTATTTTTTAATTTTTTAATAATTTATTGGGGACTTGTATGCATTTTTCAAAAAAATTGGGACTATAGTTGCAATTTATTCTTTTTATTTAAATAGAAGTGTATATACATCATTTCACAACTTTTATTCAGAAACTGGATGACAATGGATAAAAATGATGGGTTGCAGAATCAAATGTATAATTAATAGTGAAAATGTCAAAAAATGAAAAGTAATAATTTTTTTCACAATAATAGTGAAAGCTAGGGACATAAAGTGCTAATTACCCTTTTACTAGTTTATTTGGGACTCGTTTGCACTTTTAAAAAATTTTTAGATCATAGTTGCAATTAGTTCTTTCCTTTCCTTTTTATTTTATTTAAATTCGTCATTTTGCAACTTTTAATTGAGAAAATTGAAGAAAATGACTTTTTGCATGGTGAAGGGGAAATAAGGGTGAAAATGCCCAAAAAATGAAAAATAAGACGTTTTTCATAATAATAGTGAAAGATAAGAACGCTATGTATTTTTTATTACCTTTTTCCTAGTATCCCTTACATTAAATAATACTTTAAATATGAATAGTTTATATTTATCAATAAGAATGCACATTAAATAGGAGTTTATTAGAAAATTAAGAAATGAACTAAATTCTCAACAACAAAATTTGCCTATAATTTGGGATAGACAAAAAATAAAGCAAATTTATTTTTATGAGACCATGGAAATATTTAAATAATGATTAAACAAATTGTACAGGGAAAATCTCCTTGTTCAAGTTACAAATGCAGTGTTGGCAACATTGCATTGTTTGCTAACTTTGTATTGTTTGAACAATTCCCCATGAAACAATACCATGTGACATTCTGATCAAGCTGTATGTACAAAATTCATTTACATACAACAAAATCCTTATATGAAACAATTGGTCCAATGTTAATGGAATGAAGGTTGTTAGATTAGAGTTAACTAGAATTGAGTGTAACATTTTTTTCATACAAAATTAGGTTTCTATTTAGTCCTTATTTCTTAAATTTTATTTTTTTCTTAAAATCTATTTTTAACCACACATTTTGCATGTGTCAGATCTCATTTTAATGAGACTTTGTGAAGTAGAACACATTTTTCTATAGGAACAGATGAATTAATTTTTTGAAATCAGTCAATACATTTGTTAGATGAATAGGAAAACCAAAAGAGTCGTTGAGATCTGAATGATAAAAATACCCTCCTTTTGTGTTATAAAATAGAATGTAAGGGCAAAAAAGGAATATTGTGCATAATTTACTTTTCATCTCAGAAAGAAGTCAAATGGGTAACAATTGGTGTCGGAAGCTTTTCCATAAATTCAAACTACGAGACCTCGCAATGGTAGAAAATGAGTTTACAAAATGTAAAACAAATGGGGCGAACGGACACTTTATGAGACAAAAAAAAATTTATCGACTTTATCTACACAAGTCACCAATTTTAAATAAAATATATTAAAAATTTAATTTTTATATACACCAAATCAGAGTTAAGTTGGTGTTGACCCTAGAAAATGATCGACAGGTGTTGATGCGAGATGATATACACGTGGACGAAACCTGTAGTATTTATACTGTAAATATGAATATTTGTAGAGGAAGGTGAATAGTGGGCAACGCAAGTATATTGTTCCCTTCACTGTATTTTTCAAGATCTCTCAATTGATTCAAGAATTCACTATTTATAGTGATCAAGCCGATGTGGTCACCATAGGATTGGACCACGTGGCCTAATTTGCCGACTCTAACTGCTACATCAACTCTGTCATTTATTAATTATATTAATAGACTTTTGACAAAATGTCAGCCACTCTATAAGCTAGGCTAATATTCCTGACTTTATTAACTATGCACGTCACATCATTCAACCCTGGAGACGCACTTGTCCGACCCTCTTCTGTTTCTCAAGAACTTCGGATAGTAGAGTGGTTCGGCAGCAGAAAGCGAACCACCTCGGATCAACTTAGTGCAATGACCTCGACACTTCCTTTAACAGCTTCGGATGTTAGTCCCTTCTGCACCAATTCTTCGTTGCTCACCACATGTATGCATATGAGGTCTCCACGTAAACCTTTCCGTATCGACTAGTAACAATAGTCCCCCAAGTCTATGTACGATCATTTATGTGGTACATAGAATTTGTAATTAATTCCGAAGTTTCTAAGAAAAAAATTCCAAGAGAAGAAATTTCTTATGAATGTCAATCCCCCAAGTCTAATTTACCAACATTGATGTAGGAATTAAAATTTGTGAGAGAATGGTCACGTTGAATTTTGAGCATATAGTCCCCTAGTTCAATTTGGGGCTTCCGAGGGGGATCAAGTGAGGTGCTTTCATAGCAGAGCCGAAGTGCTTTGAGATGTAGGCCGAGGTACCTTTGTGTTGTAGTTTACCGAGGTTGTAAGTTTCACAGAGAGGGGTTGGGTAGGGTCAGCATAGGAATATGTGAAGGGTCTTTAGCATTGTGCTATAATGATTAGCTGTCTTTGTTGTGCATCTGAATTTGTGATGCTTGAGATGGTTCGGGTAGTTGGACCGTCTTTTATCATTTATTGACACAAGTTGTCATGTTGACGTTCAGTCTTCCCATGGAGGGCGGTGCCCTCAATTTTCAAGGCATTGCCAAGTGTTTCGATCTGGGCCCTATAACTGAAGCGTTGGTTTTATCGAGTGGCCTATAAGTGCCTCAAATTTGGACAGTCCAGATTCTTAAGATCTGACGGTCAAAAACGCATGTGTTTTCCAATAAAAAGGCTCATTCTTGCTTGAACACTCATTTACTGGTGTGAATTGTTCTGTGATGATTCTTTGCGGTATAACAAAGACTCTTATTTATACTTGGTGGATCTTGAGGTGAGTTAGTGCAAGGGTTTGCTTGGTTTTGGGTAATGCCATGGAAAGTGCAAGTTGGATACTTCTTGGGTGCAATGGATAGGATGCTTGGATTTGTGAAAATGAAAATGAAATGTGCAAATGCAGTCTCAGCACAATCGTTTTTGAACGTCCTATGCGGAGGGTCACCCACTGCGTTGTATTCTGTTGCAATAGGGTGCAATTTTGGCCGTGCTTTGAGTTGACCTTTGCAGCAGGTCAATGAACTCGTATTTCCCCTGGCCAACTAGGCTACCTCCTCTGCTAGAACGAACTAGACAGAGTGTATTGTAACTGAAACTTTGAGTTTCAACATAGTCCCTAGGTCTTTTAAATGTGAAGGTCGCAGCATATGGTGTGAAGGTCGCAGCATATGGTGGCATTCTTAAGGAGAAGAGGTTCGACGATTTATGTGCAGTAGCTATACTTTATCATCGCTTATTTTTTATTTTTACCATCCATTCTCTTTTTGTGCTATGTAATATTTTGTAAGTGGCTCTAATGCCCTTGATTTTAATGTTTTGTAATCATGAATAAAATTTTACCTTTTATGCGAATCTGTGTTTGGACTTCAAATTATTTTTACTTCGTATTTGAGGTCGTTTTTAAGAAAAAAGGTCGTGGCTTTGCAGTAGTTCTCTATTTTCTTATTCTTTTGCAGGCAATTTCTGTGTCTTTAAGAGGGTCAGTTTTGTAGGGTCCGACCCTTTGCGTTATTCTGCCCTTAGGGCGAATTATTATTTCTAAAGAGGGATATCTTTGAGCTCCCACTTCTTTTACCGAGGTGCCCTTTCATGAGCTGAGCCTTGCGGACGCTTTTCAACTCATATTCTGAAGTGCCTCTATGGGCCGATGCCCTTTGGGCTATACATTTTTCCTATTCCTTCAAAGGAACTACCTTAGAAAGTACCATACACTTTGCTGAGGGTTTCAGTAGTCTCTTCTTCGTGGAGTGGACCAGATCGTGTCCGATGTCCGAGTACAGTGTAGATCAACATGTACGATAATAAGACCAATATGATGGGTCATAAAATATGCTAACTGTAATTGTTATATACAAGCTAACTAGTAATTTCTAATTTAACAGCAGATGTTAAAACAACGAGGTTATAGAAACAAGACATAGCCTAATGAAAATTTTCACAAGCCTTTACAGAAGATGTTGCTCTAGGTCCTTAGAGAAAATGAGCTTGTGTGCCGATGCTACCCTCTTTGAATACATTATGAAGGGAGCTGAGGTCCTTATTCTCCACAGTTCTCAAACCTTCGTGTGTATTTTTTTGGTTTTGTACTTGATGGTTAGTGCATAGTCTTCCTTTTCAGGGTGTATGCATATATTTGGGGTGGCTCCATTGGGGCCTTTCTTTTTCTGCGTTTGGCATCTCGACCGAGGTGGTTTCATCTTTACCTCTTCGTTGAAGAAACTTATTTTACATAGCTCGTTTTGGGGATATGTGTATAGGATCGAGGCACGACTTCTGACCCATTCTGACTTTCTTATTCGGATGGGACTAAAGTTTTAGCTTCGGGATGGGGAGATCATCCTTCACCTTTTATGCCCCAACTTCTTTAGGTGAGACTATTTTGTGAAGCTTATGGCTGAGCTGCTCTACCTGTAGAAGTCAACAAACCTTACTTTCTAGCGACTGCTATCGATGGGTCAGCTTTGCTTGGCCGACGTCATTAGGGCCTGCCCTAGCAATTATATGCCTAAGCGTTTCTTTCTGCAAGAGGAGCTAATTCGAGGCAGCCAAAATTGGCGCTCGTTTTTTTGGACAAAGCCTTCTGCTTTTCTCATGAGGATAGGGTTATAACTTCTATCTCCTATTTTCGTCTCTCGACTGGGATGGGAAGATATCGTATCACTTTTTTGTGGGGCTTGTGTCCTTACTTTGCCAATCTCCTGGGAAGGTTAGCTCATGCAGGCCAAGGTTGTGAAGTCCGGCTTGGTAGTTATATGTCTTAGCGCCTCTTTCTACAAGAGGGCTTCTCTGGGCCTAGAGCCTTTTTTCTCTTACGCAATCAGTTTTGGTAGGTCCGCATCCGAGCTAATGTAGCTAATCTTTTCGACCTATTTCTAGGTAACGGATTCATGTATCTAAGAGCGAGCTCATCTGTGATTCTTGGCTGAGGTTGTCCATGTTGATTTTCCTCCGAAAAGGAATTGAGCAGATGTGGTCTGTTCGAGAAAATAGGAGGGCGCCCAATTTGAAAAGGTGGAATGGGGGGCCGACCTTCTCCGTCTCTTGTATGACCAAGTCTATTGAAGACACTAGCTTGTCCCCTTAGTGCGTTAGCCCGGCTACTTTCTACAGGAACATCAGACTCCTAGGTCATTCGACCAATGTCGTAATTGACCACTGTGTCCATATTTACCCCTATTTCTAGGGGAACGACTTCCTCATTTTGGGAGGATCTGATCAGTTGAATTTGCATGCATTTGAGTAGTTTATGCATTCCGGCTTTTTGCCGGGAGATGGCTCTCATATTCGCGGTGACGACGGTCATCTCACTGGTGAGCCTTGCTGCTAGCTTGGGCCTGCTCCTCGAGCCACTTCTTTGGTGGCGGACCACTGGGGCGGTTGGTAGCGGCTCCTGGATTATTGGTGCATTTTGTGAGGATATCTCCTCACAAAAATGTTCTTTGGTCCGACTTGGCATGATCTCTTCCTTATTCGGACTCATGGCCGCTCCTTCTTGGCGGATAGCCTTTCTTTTACTCTGTTCCAAGAGTTGTCTACCTTTATTCAAGGATTTTTTCTTTTTGATTTCTACTTTGAAAGCTCAGATTTTTCCTCCACGGGATTGTCATGGTTTAGCTATTCCAAGCTTTCCACAGATGGCGCCAATCTGTTGACCCTAGAAAATGGTCGACAGGTGTTGATGCGAGATGATATACACGTGAACGAATTCTGGAGTATTTCTACTGTAAATATGAATGTTTGTAGAAGAAGGTGAATAGTAGGCAACGCAATTATATTGTTCCCTTCATTGTATTTTCCAAGATCTCTTAATTAATACAAGAATTTCCTATTTATAGTGATCAGGCCGACATGGTCACCGTAGGATCGGATCCACGTGGCCTGATCTGCCGACCCTAACTGTTACATCAACTCTGTCATCTATTAATTACATTGATAGACTTTTGACAAGAGGTTAGCTACTCTATAAGTTAGGCTAACATTCCTGACACTTATTAAGTATGCATGTCACATCAGTCAACTCTGGAGACGCGCTTGTCCAACCTTCTTCTGTTTGTCAAGGACTTCGGATAGCAGAGTTGTTCGACGCAGAAGGCAAACCACCTCGGATCAACTTAGTGCAACGACCTTAGCACTTCCTTTGACAGCTTCGGACGTTAGTCCCTTCTGCACCAATTGTTGGGTGCTCGCCACGTGTATGCATATGAGGTCTCCACGTAGACCTTTCTGTATTGACTAGTAACAATTAGCATTGTATACCATCATTGTTTAAAAAATTGAAAAATTAAATCACTAACAATTCCAAGCAATGTGTGTGAGTTAGCAAAAGAACTTAGCAATGTTTAGCAAATAGTATCACAGTTTAAAAAATCGAAAAATGAATTACTAACAATTCCAAGCAACGTGTGTGAGTTAACAAAAGAACATCATACCAATTTACAGATAATTATTTGATATAATCAAAGCTTTTATTGACACTTGGCCTATAATATGATGACTAGAAAAATTTTAAAACAAAAAAAACAAAAAAAATGCTGAGAACTGATAATGGTGTATAAATTAATGGTGGCTAGAGAACAGTCATGATTAAGTATATGAATCAACGACAAATAAAATATGTTAAGTCAGAGGTTAGGCCAAGTCCCCCCTGAATTTGTAACATGTTCTATTTTTGTTATTAATATAATTGTTTACTGCAGCTTTAAAACAAATTATCATAATTTATAAGGACCAAGTCGAGAACTTGGTTACGCAATTTTCGGGCTGCCAATGGTTCATTATAATTATTGATGACAAAAGATTAAAGAATTAAACTACTCATAGGTACAAATCATGCGTATGTTTGTGCAATTTTATTAATTATTTATGTTGGGAAAATTTGTGTGATTTGTGTGTAAATTAATTTATCAATTATATAATCAATTAGACAACACAAACATAATTCAACAATAACATAAAATAATAATAGGGTTAGAAAAACAAGCCTTGAGAGTCACGTCAAGGACACTGTCCTAAATTCGTGTTGCCTCCCCTTCATGCGGGTTCTTTCGGCATTACACGACTCCAAGATAAAATCCATGTGGCTCTCCTTCTATGGGCACGACCATAGGGAGATAAAAAAACGAGTCTTTGATCGAATTGCCAAAATATAAGAATATAGTATAAATTATATAAAATGTTTTCTTCCAAATTATTATATTCTAATTCACCTTTGTAATGAGATGTAACCACCTTTTATAGGTGTAAATCAACCCCCACAATTAAGTCATTAAAATAGAGGTTATAACATGAATTATGATGTTTAAATTGTGTTAAAAGTGATTATTAAATAAATAAAAACTGAAAATTAAATAGCTTAATTGTTGAAAGATTAAAACTTAATTTTAAGTTACAACAATCCCCCACAAGTTTTAAACTTTCAAAATAAATAAAAAATATATAATAGTGGCAACATAATACTGTGTAATAGGTGTAGGTGTCTTTTGGACTTGAATCTCACTTAGTGATAACAATTTCCATTTGAGGGAATCATAGTGGACTAAGCCTTGAATTAGGTCCCTTTGATCAAATTTCAATTGTTTCACACACAGTATCGATTTAGGCTCTAGTTCATAGTGGGTAGCGCTTTTAATGGCATGAGCTCTAATCTTGATTCTAGTAAAAGTCTCTAGGGAATAGCTCAATCCCATAGTCACGACCTCATGGCAACTCTTACATAGGTGAGTCCTCCAAGGGTGTATGTGACCCTACCTAGCGAGAATTCTTGCATCGGTACTCATTCAGGGTTAAACCCTTCCTAACATCAAATTATTATTAGCACTATCACCATAAGGATGAGCACAATATAAGTAGTGCTATTACAAGTCACGCAGTACGAGTTGTTTCTACCACATTGAACATTCTTCATGGGATCTCCAATCACAAAAGTTGGATTACTCCTGGAAGTGACTTCGTTATGGGCTTAAACCCATCTCCCTCGATGATTTATTATGTCCATTTCGGACTATAATTTATTTCATGTCCCTCTTGGACAATAATTTGGTGACGTCAATTTACAAGCTTTGTTCTCCTCTTGCATATGTGCACATCTGCAGGTTCTTCTAAAACTTTCACAACATATCAATATCATATATTTAAGTATAATAAGAAAAATGCATAAAATTTCTAATATGTCAAAGGTTTGCACAAATGCATCCAAACTCTTATATTTCACTTGCAGTCTTTAGACTTAATTTGAACACTTTGCTAAAAATGTTAATTATGAATAATCATGGATATAAAGTACATATATCCGAAACTTTTAGTACCCCCACATTCCAATAATATCCTACTTAAATTGAGTAAATATTTTACTATTATAATTTATATCTGAAAACAACTGATCTATGAATTTTTTCACTTATAAGTGATTGTATGCGCTTCATGTAAATCTTCACATCAATGCATGCTTCATAAAAGTTATCTTTTTCATCTAAACGTGAACTCGTTGAAAGACATCTCCATATATTTTGTATATAAAGGAGTGATATATTTATCTTATAGTTAAAACCACAAACTCAAAGAAAGTCTTACAAACTTCCATTACTTAGGCAAATTCTCAATGATGTTCCTATAACTAACCTCAACCACAATTGTTACATATATGTTAAGAGTTTTAGGGAATGACATTTATCTTTAAAATGATACATGTCACAAGCACTTTCCTCATGATGGGAACTTCTCACCATGTTTGCAAATCACAAGATGAACTACTTTACTCATGGATCTCACCTATGATATTTCAACATTGAGTTTAGGTTGTTCCCAGGTGATCATTAAATGTGTGATTTGGCCATACCTCCTTGGACATATTATATGTCCAAACTCCTTTTAAGACTTAAACATGCAGAAATAACAATAATAATTTCATTGTTTTTTATTTTATAATATATACGTATGAATACCAAAATGGAACTTTCTTATAAACTAAAATTTACAACTTTGTAACTCCAAAATTAAAATGAAATAAAACTGAAAATAATTAAATCTATAATTATTAGAAACATAAAGAAAATTAAAGCTCTTGAAAGTTACAACAATACGTTAGTGATTAGTGATTTCATTTATTAGGATTTAATTTAAACCTTTGAATTCCAAAGTGCTCCTTTAAGCCCCAACTTATGAATTTGTTCCCTCCAAATATCATCAACTAAAACTCATTAGCAAATAACGTGCACTAAAGAAACCAATCGAAACGTCCAGTAAGCTCGTCAATGAGAGCATTGGAACATTGATGGATACCAATGTTAGATAGCAATTCTTTATTACTATTAAAAATTGGGATATCATGTAGAAATTTCTGTCATAGTGGATTGCTCACTACAACACTATTGTAAATAATTTATATGAAAAGTCATTTCATATGATACAAATGTAATATGCACATATATGTTAAAGAAAATGCAATATTTTTTTAATCATTGATTTATACCAAGCTAAAATTGTCTTAATAATGTTAATCAATCCAAAATTGCTAATCAGATGAATAAAGGAAAGAAAACTTATATGTTGAATTTTGATTCCCTTGTATTTTGCTTTTCGTCTTCTCGCTATGGGTTTTACTTCTCCCTTGCCCAAATATTTTGCTCAAAATTGTTAATTCCAAACTCTTACGATAATTCATCTTCAACAAATTAAATGCTTTATTCTTGCATCCGTATAAACTAGGTAGAAATTTTAACTAAAATAATCTTTTGTCATTTTCAACAAAAAGTGCATCTCAAATATAAAGGCTCAGATTGTCCAAAACTTGCAAAAGAAATTTAAGATTATGAAAGACAAACATGCTGATATTGCTAATTAGGAACATTAACTAGAACTAAAGTGCATGTCTTCAAGTCCCACATGGATTGCTAAATGTTGAAAAACATATCTAACTTAGGTTCAAGAACAAGTCTAAAGCCCGCACCATGACGAACGAGTTGACAAAGAATAATCCTATTAGAAGGGCTTTTATATCTAACAAGATTCAATTAAGTTAAATAAGTTATAATCTTATATCGAATAATACTATTAAAAGGACCTTTTTTTTTTTTAATTTGAATGTAGTCAACAATGTGGCTACTTTTTAATATATACGGTGAATGTTGAATTTAAGAAGGAAAGGGTAATAAGGACTTTGCAATGTAGTGTAGAATTTCTTCAAATTGAACATTGCTGCCAGCTACATATTTTATCAACCAGGACAATTTGATGTGATGGAAAAATCAACTTTCATCAAGATTTAGTGCATCCAGACAAAGGCTAAATATTCAACTATTAATATAAAATATGCACCATCGACAAGCCACAGAAAGTAAATCAAAGGTGTCATAGCTTATTAGCACAGTGAAGTTATAAACAATCTATACAAATCTATGCACAAATCAAACACGACTTTAGATTGTTGGAAAATTTTGGGTGATTTGTGTGTAGGTAAATTTATCAATTATATAATCAATTAGACAATACAAACATAATTCAACAATAATATAAAATAATAATAGGATTAGAAAAACAAGCCTTGGGAGTCACGTCGAGGACGCTGTCCTAAAGTCGTGTTGTCTCCCTTTCGTACGGGTTCTTTCGGCACTACACAGCTCCAAGATAAAATCCATGTAGCTCTTCTTCTATGGACACGACTATAAGGAGATAAAAAACGAGCCTTTGATCGAATTGCGAAAATATAAGAATATAGTATAAATTATATAAAATGTTTTCTTCCAAATTATTATATTCTAATTCACCTTTGTAATGAGATGTAACCACCTTTTATAGGTGTAAATCAATCCCCACAATTAAGTCATTAAAATAGAGGTTATAACATGAATTATGATGTTTAAATTGTGTTAAAAGTGATTATTAAATAAATAAAAACTGAAAATTAAATAGCTTAATTGTTGAAAGATTAAAATTTAATTTTAAGTTACAACAATTTAGACCTCACTATTTTTATTTTTATTTTTATTTATACATTTCATAAGAAAATCACAAGTAACTTATTATGAAATCCAAGCATTATATTTATTCATAAGTTTAACTTGTCAGGTTAGACAAACCTGTCAAAACTTGCTTATATATGTATAACTGAGATCGTCCTGGCAAAAGGATATCAAAAGAGGTGAGAATAAGAATACGAAGGGCTTAATGTTTGCTGTCTTCTCTGTTTATGAGTTTCAAATATGGTTTGTTTAGTTAACTTTTCTGCATTTGCCTTCCAAGGAATCAATCCTCACTCTTCTTACCTTACCCCCTCAACAATTTCACTCCAAGCTAAGACCATTAAGAAAGATGCATTAGGATATTCTCTCGTGAGTAAGCACCGGAGTATGATCAGACAGACCAAGAGAAAGAGTATTTTCTCCGGGGAGCTTAAGTCAGTGCAAATCCAGGAGGCATTGCCCGAGGGCCTCAAACCAGAGCTTATGCCTAAGCACGTTGCTATTATACTGGATGGTCACCGGAGATGGGCCAATGAGAGCGGCTTAATAATGCAGCTTGGGCACATGACTGGTTTACGTGTGATAAAGGAGAAAGTTTTTCTCTGTTGCAAATGGGGAATCGAAGTTCTTTCGGTATTCGCATTTTCAACAGAGAATTGGGGTCGACCCAAAGTAAGTATACTCGATCCCAACTAATAGTCGTAAATTGTATTATATATTGTTGAACGAGCGGAGACACATAGTCGTGATCACATAAATGTTAATTTGCATGATGTTCTACCGGAAACAAATGCAATATTTGCATGAATGAAAAAAAGAATATACAAATTTCTTGACGTTTGCACTGCATTTCTATGGAGTAGGAGGAGGTTGACATTTTGATGAACCTGTTTGAAGAGGTAATACGAACAGGTCTCGAGGAATTTACGAGGTACTCATTTTTTCATCTGAGTAAACAAAAAACAAAAAAACAAAAAACACACACTTTACTTGTGGAATTGACTTTATTAGTTCTAAGCACTTTCAACTTATCAAAATCTTTTTGATTTCATTGTATCATAAAAATAAGTTCGTTTCGAATTCCTATTCATTGCTACCTAGTTGAATTAGGAGAAGCTATAGGTATTGCTGCAGGACAATTGATTGGAGAATCGGGTACTCAATTAATATTAAGAAGCCCTTTGTTGAAAATATAAGATTCATGGAAGCGAAATAAAATTTAATTGTAGATACAATAAATTACACAAGATGGTGAATACATTTTTAGAAAATGACTTGACGATGAAAACCAGCAATAAACATTAACAACTTGTTTAATAATGTGAGGAATACAATATTAAATATTATTAGAGAATAGAGTATACGCTTAGCATTGTCCATACCGTATCCACCTATACAAGTCCCCTAGGTATTTAGTTCATGTTTGAGCCTCATTATATAAAAATTAGTTTTTCTTCAAGTTCATTTTCAACCATACATTCTTCTAATAAAATAATTTTACACATAAATCCAAGTATGTTTCATACTTTTTAATTACACAATCGCCAAAAATTCAATATTACAAAACTCATTCTTTTTAAAAAAATGTGTTTGAAACACACCCTAACGTTAACGTGGGATTGTGCTTGAGATTAAAAACTGATAACATATAATCTAATCTATAGAATCAATCCCATATAGAGAATTAAAGAAGGAGAAAGAAAAAGAGAAAAACAATTGAGCCACTAAAAAGGAATTAGGGTTTACAATGATTTAATATATTACGAAGAGACCTAAACTAGTAAAGAAACTAAGCTAATAAGGAAACGAAATATTAATTAAATAAATTAAACAAATAAATATATTATCATCCCCCCTCAAACTCACGATGCTGAAGCAAGAAGCAGCGAGAGTTTGTCTCACAAGAAGCAAAAACGATGAATCAGATGAGACTTAGTGAAGACGTCAGCAAGCTGCAATGATGAAGAAACAAAAGTTAGGGAAATTGTGTCAATCTGCAAATGATGACGAACCAGATGACAGACAATCTCAATATGCTTTGTGCGTTCATGGAATACGGAGTTTTGAGAGATTTGAATAGCACTGGTATTATCACAATACATAGGGGTTGGAGAAGAATGAGGAACACACATGTCTCCAAGTAACCATCGCAACCACACAATCTCAGTGGTAGCGGATGCCATAGCTCGATTCTCTGTGTCCGTAGAAGAACGAGAAACAACGGTATGCTTCTTACATTTCCAAGAGATAAGAGAATCACCCAAAAATATACAAAAGCCGGTAGTGGACTTGCGATCAGTGGGGTTACTGGCCCAATCAGCATCAAAGTAGGCACGGAGTACTAAAGATGAGGTCGACGAAAACAAAAGACTTTGAAAACATGTACCATGGAGATAACGCAAAATACGAGCAACTGCTGCCCAATGAACCGTAGTAGGAGCTGAAACAAACTGACTAACAATGTGAACAGCATAAGCAATATTGAGACGTGTGATGGTAAGATAGACCAGACATCCAACAATAGTGCGATACAAAGTGGGATCAGGCAATAGTACACCGTCAGAGGATGAATATCTAGCGTTGGACTCAAGAGGAGTATCAATAGTTTTAGTATCAGTAAGATGGGCACGCTCAATAACATCCATAGTATACTTAGACTGAGAGAGAAGATAACCTCTAGGAGAAGAAGCAACTTCGATCCCCAAAAAATAAGATAATGTACCCAAGTCCTTCATTTCAAAACAACAAGCCAATTCTGATTTCAAACTTGCAATTCCATCATCATCATCACCAGTAATAATCATATCATCAACATATAACAATAATAGAATGCGACCAGCAGAAGTGCTTCTAAAGAATAGAGCTGAGTCATGATGACTGGATGTAAAGCCAAGAGAGGTAACAACAGTGAAAAATTTTTCAAACCAGGCACGAGGTACTTGTTTGAGGCCATAAAGTGCCTTCTTGAGCTTGCAAACAAATCCAGGAGAATGAGAAAGACCAGGGGGAGGAACCATGTAAACCTCCTCTTGAAGATTTCCATTTAAAAATGCATTTTTGACATCCAATTGAGAAAGACTCCACTGACGAACAGATGCAATGGCAATAAGTGTACGAACAGTGATCATCTTGGCAACAGGAGCAAAAGTTTCTTCATAATCCAAACCATACTGCTGAGTAAAACCCTTAGCAACCAATCTAGCCTTGTAACGCTCAACTAAACCATCAGATTTGATTTTAATCTTATAAACCCAACGATAACCAATAGCATGTTTACCTGGAGGCAATGTAACTAAGTCCCAGGTGTCTGTCTTATGTAGAGCAGAAAGTTCATTAGCCATAGCCTGTTGCCAAAGAGGATCCAGTATAGCTTCTTTATAGGAAGTGGGTTCAGATAGCTTATGAATAGAGGTTAGAAAACAACAAAATGACTCGGAATAATATGAATAAGCAAAATCAGGTAACTGAGTGGACTTACGAATCAACGAATAGGGGGAGCAGGAGCTGGATCGACAATCTCAAATGGTGCTTAGGAAGCCATAGAATCAGGAGGAGTATCATGAGCTAGTGCATGTGTACTTGTAGGGCATGAAGAATCAACAGTACATGGGGTATGGGAAGGCGGTCTGTCAATATCATTAGAAAATGGATCGATACGAATGAGATCAGTTTTAGTCAAGTTATAAGTATTATCGGGAATAGAAAAGAACTAAATGTGCTCAAGAAATACAACATGACAAAAAAACATATAATTTTTTATTAATGGGGTCAAAACAACGATAACCCTTTTGTCCCTGCCCATAACCCAAGAAAACACAGATAGCAGAGCGAGATGTCAACTTATTACGTTCAGCCTCAGGACGAAGAACAAAGTAAGTACAGCCAAAGACTCTCAATGAAGAGTAATCAGGAGGATGTCCATAAAATGTTTCAAATGGTGATAATCCTAAATTGTGGAAAGAAGGAATCTTATTAATTAAAGAAACAACAATAAGAACTGCTTCCCCCCAAAATTCATTGGGAACTTTGGCAGACAAAAGAAGGGAACGGGCAGTTTCTACAATGTGCCTATACTTTTGTTCAGCAACACCATTTTGTTGTGGGGTATTAGCACATGAGGTTTGATGAATTGTGCCATCAAGAGCAAGTAATTCAGAGAAACCAGTTGAAATATATTCTCCACCCAAATCACATCTAAAACACTTAATTACAGCAGAATGTTGAGTATTAATAAGTGCTCTAAAAGAATGATAAATAGAAAGAAAGCCAGAACGTCGTTTCATAAGATAAACCCAACAATAACGACTATAATAATCAATAAAAGAATCATAATATCTAGACCCTCCTTTTGTGGTAATAGGAGCAGGCCCCCACACATCAGAGTGAATAAGATCAAATGGTGCAACAGAATGAGAAACACTACGAGGAAAAGGTAAAGCTAAAAATTTAGCTAATTTGCAACCACTACAATCAGAAATGTCATGAGTTTGCAAATTTAACAAATGACCCTTAGAAACTAAAAATTTCAAACGACTAGCAGAAACATGTCCAAGGTGAGAATGCCACAAATAAAAACTAGAAGACGATGAATTCAAAGAAAAAGATGACAAGTCAACACTAGAGGCTGCAACATATGGTAGTCTCAGATTGTCCAGAACATATAACCCTCCTTGTCTGTGGCCTATCCCAATCACCTTCTGAGATCGAGGATCCTGCACACGACGAGCAGAAGAAGAAAATTGAACTAAATATCCACAATCACACAATTGGCTAATAGAAATAAGATTTAAGGTAAGAGTTGGAGCATAATAAACGTCTGAAAGATAAATTTTGTGTGTTAACAGAACCAACACCTACTAAAGGCAATGATGTGCCATCGGCAGTCATAATAGAAATAGACGAGTTAGAAGGATGCAAGTCATTAAAGAGTTTTGAGTTAGTTGGAGGCACCAGAATCAAATATCCACGAGGAAGAAATACCTAAGTGACTCTGAGATGACAAACCTATATGAGTAGAGGCTGACATAGCATGTGGCTGTGTAGCTAAGAACTTTTGAAACTGCTCTGCTAAATCAGTTAACATGGGACTAGAAGAAGGTGGTGCTCCAAGTATAGACGAGTCATTAGATGGCATGATAGCAGCTACATTAGCATTGGGATGATATGATCGCTGTCGTGGTTGTGGCTGCTGTTTCTTCAATAGCTTGGGACATTGAGACTTCCAATGTCCCTTTTGTTTGCAAAAGTTACACTCATCGCTAGCAACTCGTACATAACCTTTGTTTTAATTCTGTGTGGATGATCGAGAAGGTACAGCCAACACTGAAGTGCTAGATGGAAGAAGGGATACTTCTCCTACAAGAGATGTCAAATGTGTTTCTTCAGCTACAAGTTCACTAACCATCGAATCAACTGATGGAAGAGGAGTGCGGTGCAAGATAGAGCCTTTAAGTCCCTCAAAATCACTGCGAAGTGCCATCAAAAATTGAACTAATCGTTGCTCCTCTCTAAAAGTAATATATTCCTCACATGCTTTCAATCCCGCTGATTCTGTAAGAGCCAACTCATCCCAAATTGAATTCATAGCAGTATAAAATTCAAGAATACTCATATCCTTCTGTTGTAAGGCTCGTATATCAATCTCCAACTGATATCGTTTTGCAAAATTAGACTTAGTGTATAACTTCTGTAAGTGATCCCAAACTTCTTTCGCTGTTTCAAACTTAGCTAACTGTGTACCAATGGATTGTTCAACAGAATTATGAATCCAAGTAAGAATTTTCGCATTGTTTGACTCCCAATTATCTAACTCTGTCACATAATTCTCAGCAGTGGTCTCAGGTTTCACGATAGTTCCACTAACATAACCCCACAATCGTTTTCCTTTTACAAAATTTCTCATTACAGTACTCCAATATGAGTAATTTTTACCATTTAATCTAACACCAATGGATTGAAGTGAATCATCCCTTTCAGTTGCCATCATAAAATCAATAAATAATCAACTACTAATAAAAAAAAATCAACAAATTTCAAGAAACTCAACAGCGACCAACGTACCAACAAGAACTACCACCAGAATAAACCGTACAGTGCACTTATGACCAAACCAATACCACCAAAATGTCAAAAACTCACCAAGAAGAAACTGTCTCGTTGAACTGTCACCAGAAAGTGTTTCACACGCCCTCACGCGCCGCCAGAACCCCTGCAACTTTCATTCACGCACCTCCGGAATATAGCACGTGATGACACACACGCCGGTCAAGTAGGATCGTCTCGTTGTCTGGAATCCAAATATGGTCACCGATCACCGAATGGAGGTTTAATTTGAAAGATATCGTATATTTTCAGTCGCGACTCAAGGGAAAATTAGGGTTTTCTATTATTTTGGTGACACGAATTGCTTGAGAATGGATTGAACGAAAAGAACAAACTCAACACATATGTTTTGGCTCTGATACCATGATAATATATAATCTAATCTATAGAATCAATCACATATAGAGAATTAAAAAAGGAGAAAGAAAAAGAGAAAAACAATTGAGCCACTAAAAAGGAATTAGGGTTTACAATGATTTAATATATTTCAAAGATACCTAAAGTAGTAAGGAAACTAAGCTAATAAGGAAACGAGATATTAATTAAATAAATTAAACAAATAAATATATTATCAAAAACTTGCATTTTTCTTTACTTTGAAAGACAAAATGTGCGTATATGAGTAATTGGAGACAAATCAAAGCTTCCAAAGTCACTGCAAAAATTGATAGCCACCGCAGAGGATACAACAAGAGGTAACACTGGACTCCATTTTATGATGGCTTGAGCTACGGTGGAAGATACGATATAATGGAAACATGTAGAAGCATAGCCAGCAAAGTGAAAGATGGCTTTCTTCAAGTTGAAGATATAAATGAAACCCTATTTCAGAATGAATTGGAAACAAAATGTGTGGAATATCCAAACCCGGATTTGCTTATACGAACAAGTGGGGAACAAAGAATCAGCAATTTCTTCCTGTGGCAGTTGGCCTACACAGATGTCTACTTTCTAGAAAAAAAATTTCTTGACTTTGCAGAAAAGGATTTCATAGAGGCCTTGAGTTCATTTCAGAAAAGGAAGAGACGCTATGGAGGAAACAAATAGTAGAATCATCGCTAATAATTAAGCAGTTTTACTTCTTCCGACATATATGTCAGTGATTAATTATTATTTCAATTATGTTTATCATATTATATTCTAAATTTCTGTTCTCGATCTTCTTTTTTTAAGTAATTTGTTTTAAAAATATGGATGGCAATTTAAACCGTTAAAACCAAAAATCGCGGTTAATTGAACCGAATGGAGCGAGAAAAATCGAACCGATGGTTCAGTGGGACGGATATGATATTTGATTTTAATGAACCGATTTGTGGCGGTGCAGGTATGGTATTTATGCCGTCGAACCGAAACTGAACCGATTACCCGCTTAAAAATAAAATAAAATAAAAATCTTTATTTTTTTAGGGATGGCAAGGTTTACTGAGGAAGAAGTTAACGAAGAGGTACATTTTTTTATTTAAATCTTAGATAAAACCATTCTAGATTAGATAGTATCATTGTATTCTCTACTTACATTTCTTATTTATTATATAGGAATCAATTTTGAGTACTGACCTATACTAGTAAGAATTGTGGGGAAGAATAAAGATTGAATATGAGTTAAGATTGAAACTTTTGAATTATTGAGTATGAATCAAGTAACTACAATGCACAAAAATCAAGAATGAAGGAAAAGTTTGATATTGTTTGTTAAATTTGTATTTTGCAATTGGAATTTGGGATAATGTTTACATTTTTGTTTGGAATATTGTGTTTTTGTTTTTATTGACTCTCTTTTCATAAATTGTTTTATATCAATTTGACGGATGGACACATAAGAAATAATTTATTTTCGTGGTTATTAACCAGATCGAACTGAGCTGAACTGAGAAACGAACCGAACCGAACCGATTTACGTGGTTATGGTGCGGTTATGGTATGGCTAAAAATTGACGGTTCGGTGATAGTTTTGGCCGAACCGAACCGAAATCAAACCTATATATATATATATATATATATACACACACACACACACACATTTTAAAAATTAGAAAATGATTTACATACTTGAAAAATCCCTTTGGGAGTCACGAAGATGTTAGTTTGACACTCTTAAAAGTAATGTTTTTAATAGATGACATTATACATTATAATTTAATTTTATCATGTATTCGCATATTTAATTTCAATTATTAATTTTGTCCCTGTAAACGCCCCATGTAACACCCCATCAAGTTTCAATTCTTCAGATAATTTGTAAGAACCTATGGAATTAATGGTGTTGTCCCACCATCAGGTAAGTTCACAAGTGTACGATATCAAACAAATAATATAATTGATCTATGAGTCTGGATTATTGTTTTCACGAGGACTATACTTTAGAACTTAATCTACTTTCTTTCTAACTACTATTCGACAAAGGCAAATAAAGATTTGTATGTTTTGAGTGTTAATTTAAATGCGCAACAATATTTGAATGCACACAAAGATTGGTTTAGAGATTAAATAATGAACTGATTTTAGGGCAAAACAATTTCACATGTCGATCACCTTTATACCTTAAATCAAGATTCATATCTAATGTAGTGTTCAATCGAATTTTCCTATTATATTCAATTTACCCCTCTCGAATTCTCATTGAGCTTATTTAACTAATTCAATAATATATCTCTATGCGAATCAATTTTAGTTAAGTGGAATTTTCGTTTTAGGAATTCACTTATGACTGCAATAATTACTATACGTATCTCTACACATTATACTAATTTATCAAATTTTACTATATAGTCTAAATCCTAAACTCGCATATTGATTCGTAAAGAATTTACAAAATCATCAAATTAGTGATCAAGTAATTTAATGCATTAAACTTATAATAAAAATCAACACATAAAGGAATAAAGAACAATAATCTTAATTAAAAGACATAAAGAATTTCAATTGAGTTACATTATTCACCTTAACAAGAAATTTAGCTACTTATAATGAAAAAGAAAAACAGTTAGATAGTCATTGAGTACATCACCGAATTTTGTAGTATAGATGTAGAAGAAAAATTCAATCTTACACCAAAGTCTTTTTCCTTTTCCAATCAATGCTTCAAACAGTGAATTTATTGATGTTTTCCTCCCTTGAATCAATTCTTTGAATCTCAATATGTGTTTCTTGCCTCCCAATGTGTGCAATCCCCTAAAAAGTGTGGAAAAATTGTACATATAGTTGCCTCCTAATTTTTGTAGAAAGTAGGGTTTTATAAACTTCAAAACAGGCCAAAAATGCGCCCTAGATGCATCCAGGCGGCGCCTTGGTGCCATATGACTGGTGCCGCTACTCTATTTTGCGGTGCCACCTTTAGGGTAAAAGTCAGACATCACTTCTTTTAGTATTTTTAAAATAATTTTCTCTCTCAATATCCGATTGAAACAATTCAAGTTGGGTTGTAAAGCTAACTCAAAGGGCTATAACTTTGCTTGGCTCTATTTTCCAATTAGAATGTTTACTAGGTCAAAAATAGATTTAAATCTTGAGCTGAAAATCTAAAGCATCCTGGTGTGGTTGAAAATTGATTTGTGAAAATATTTTGGTCATATTTCATTCATTTTGACTTCTAATTGCATCCAATTGGCTCTTAGCATTCTCAGATCTTCATCATGAGGTTCGACACAACTTTTGAGTATTTACACTTTAATCCCCAAACATTGGATATTGCCCCTCCTTTTGTCAATTTTCGCTTCTTTCTTTCAATATCACTTTCATTCATCGAGTTCCACCTAATAAACAAAATATAAAATAAAATATGCTATAATTATTCAAAATAATTGTTAAATATATATATTTTTAGGTCCAAATAAGTGTATAAAATATACTTATCAATGAATTGGATTTATAGATTGTAAATGGCAAATATGATCCGTTGCTTCACTATCCATAATCCAATATAAAGTTGGGGTGAATTTTGTTTACATGTAGTGTTTGCAAAGGCATTGTCATTCATTTTGTTCAACATGGCCAGAATTTGATTATACTCGTCGGTTGTGAAAGTTGGGTCTTCTTACTTGATTGATTGTACTTTTGGAGAATCTCCTTGGCTTATGTTGGAAATATTTGATGTAGCCCTCCTGTTCTTCGGCTAGATACTTTTACTATGAATTTGTAGCCAACTTGGAAACCATTCAAGTAGTAATAGTACTTCACCATGTGTCCCTCTTGATCACCAATACGTGCATTAGACGTCTTCCTCGATGCTCCTCCATTGCAAGAAGAAGTGATTTCATGTGAGTTGCTGCCCTTAAATGGTTTGCCTAATTGATTCACTGCTAGGGCTTGAAAACTCCCATTGGTTCCTTCATGGCGTGAGGTGACGTCGAGTTGCCGTTTATATTGCAAGGTTATGGAAAAAGCTTTTCGAGTATCCAACAATGGACTCCTCATTAATATGCTTCCTTCGACTGCAACATTAATTTATTTAATCCCCTAAGAAATTTCTATTCTTTCATAGACTTTCTTCAGTCTCCTACATGTACAGGTGAATGGTTCTTCGTAGAAGGCTAGTTCATCCCATAAAGCTTACTTTTTGTTGAAGTACACAAAGATGGGATCTAAATTTTGTCAGTGTTCAACAATTTTTTGCTGAATTTTGGTAAATTCTTGACTCATTCCCTTGAGAAAACCGATCATAGAGAACTTTCCATACAGCCGATGCTGATTCCATATAGTTCATGCTGGAAGCAATGTCTGGATTCACAAAATTCAGGATCCATGACAATACCATATCGTTGCAGTGTTGCCAGGTGCCAGGAATGAAAGCTTTATCTATAGGTGACGGCATCCCAATGAATCCGTCAATGAACCCGATCTTATTTTTTGTACTAAGATTGACGCGCATGGCTTGACTCCATTGTCCATAGTTGTGTGGTTCAAGGACTTTGTAAAGCAAGATAAGGCTCTATTTATTCGAACTGTGTAGAGTGAGTTATTATCATTCATGGTAAGGCTCGAATTCTCATAACTATGTCGAGTGGCAAAATTCTCATTCACGATTATTGCTGTGATTTGTTGTTCAAAATAAACAACAACAATATATTAAAAAAAATTGTCCATGCGGCCGCATGGCCTTATGTCGAGACCATGGCAAACCATGCGACCACATAGGTTTGTACCATGCGGTCGCATGGTACAATTATTTGGCCGTTGGAGGTCGTTTTCTCCCGTTGTAAATTCAAATTTGGTGACTTTTGGCTTAAAGTTTGGTACCATTTCGTGAATGTAGTGTATATATTAGATCCATGTTGAAGGCAAAAACATCAAGGTTCCATATTACTTCCAAAACAAATATCAAAGTCTTTAAAAGTCATATTCATATTCATTGTTTGTGTTCTTCAAATTTTCTAGGATTTGCACTTGTGCTTTGGTGCTTAAATCATTGCAAAATTTGTTATAATCCTGCAAACGATTTGCCAACAATCTTCGAAGCATCTCAAATTCATAGGAGAATGGACAAATATCGTTTGAGGATAACGATATCGTGTTCAAGCCATTCGTTGATACAAATTCGTGATTATCTTGTTATTGGCGTTTCCAGTTCATATTTTGTGATTTTTACTCCAATCCAGTGAAATTTCTCCAACAATCTCAAACGATATTTCTGCAATGGAAAGCGAGACAACGTTCGCGACAATCAAACTCATGAATCAAGATTTGGTGCGGTTAGATCAGTTCGATGGAACGAACTACACTCAATGGAAAGACAAATTGAAGTTTCTTCTCACTGCACTAAAGATCTTCTACATCCTAGATCCGTAATTGACGCCAGTACCGGAACCAACAAATGGAGAAATCGAGACAAAAGCACCAAGAAGATGAGTTAATATGTCGCGGTCACATTCTCAACGCATTATCAGATCTTTTGTATGACTTCTATACAAACACAACTTCAGCAAAGGAAATTTGGGATGCGCTCGAAAATAAACACAAAGCAGAAGAAGAATGTACAAAAAAAAATTTTAATTTCTAAGTATTTCAATTTTAAATTTTTAGAGAACATTAACCTTCTTTCCCAAATATATGAAATGCAAGTAATTGTCAATAAATTGAAGGCGGTGAAAATTGAAATACCGGAGACCTTTCAAGTGGGGGCTATAATTGCCAAACTTCCCGAAACTTGGAAATGATACCGAAAGAAGATAATGCATAGTTTCAAAGATTATTCTTTGGAACAACTGCAAAAATATCTTCGGATTGAGGAAGAGTCAAGAATACATGATAAAAGTGATTCTCATGAGGGCACTTCCAAAGTAAATGTTGTAAAAAATTTCGAACCGCCAGCAAAATCCAACAAAAGGAAGCCTTCAAGGAACCTTAATAAGTTCAAGAAGAATACCAAAGGAGGATGCTTTGTTTGTGAAAAATTTGGACACTACGCAAAAGATTGTAGACACCGAAAACATAACAACTCCGAGAGTAAAGTGAATTTCATCCAACAAGACAAGATTGTGGTCACCGTGAGCGAAATAAATATAATTAAAGAAAAGGTTCCCGGGTGGTGGTATGATAATTGTGTCATGGTGCATGTATCATATGACAAATCTTTGTTCAAAACATACAATGAAGCGGATGAAGACCAAGAAATCCAAATGGGTAACGAAGTGCGGTCCAAAATAATTGGAAAAGGAAGTGTACAAATTATCTTCACTTCTGGGAAAAATATTACTCTCATAAATGTACTACATGTTCCGAATATAAATAGGAACTTAGTGAGTGGAAATCTTTTGGGAAAATCGGACATTAAAAGTGTCTTTGAGTCCGATAAACTTATATTATCACTTAACGAAAAATTTGTTGGAAAGGGCTATTCATGTGAAAGAATTGTCAAACTTTGTACTATTGACAATTAAATAAATAAAGTTGATTTTGCTTACATGATTGATTTATTTTCTTTATGACATGCTAGATTAGGTAACATAGGTAAAAGTACCATGAAACGCATGAGAAATTGTGACTTAATTTCATATGATGAAAATGATGTCATTAAATGCAAAACATTTGTAGAAGCAAAAATGGTTAAAAAGCCTTATCAATGTGTTAAGAGGACTTCTAGCATATTAGAATTAATTCATTCCGATATATGTGAACTGAATGGCATGCTAACAAGAAGTGGAAATAGATATTTCATAACATTTATTGATGATTCCTCAAGATATACCTATGTTTATTTGATGAAACATAAATATAAGGCATTTGATTTGTTTAAAACTTATAAAAATGAAGTTGAAAATTACTTAAATAAGAAAATAAAGATCTTAAGAAGTGATAGAGGTGGTGAATACTTCTCTAGTGAATTTAATTTATATTGTGAACAACATGGCATAATTCACCAATGTTTTGCATCTAGGACACCCGAAAAAACGGTTTGGCTAAAATGAAGAATAGAACCTTAGTAGAAATTATTAATGACATGCTTATATATGCTAAATTGCTATTTAATTTATGGGTGAAGCTTTATTAAGTGCATGTAGGATACTTAATAGGATTCCTTCTAAACATACAAAAGTATCTCCTTATGAATTGTGGGAAGGAAGAAAACCGAACATTGGATACTTCAAAGTATGGAGGTGTCTTGCTTATTGCAAGAACACAAATCCTAATATGACCAAATTGGATCCAAGAGGCATTAAATGTGCTTTTATTGGATATGCTAATAATAGCAAATCTTATAGATTGCTAAACTTTGAGACCAATGTGATTATTGAATCAAATGATGTAGAGTTTTTCGAAAATTTATTATCAACGGATAATTAATTAAAGGAAAATATTAAAAACATCCCTAACTCAAGTGGAACACGTGATGAAATATCTTCTAAAGATGTTGATGAGTCTAGTGAACCACGAAAAAGTAAGAGAACTCGACTTGAGAAGTCTTTAGGACCGGATGAAATTGATTCTCAACTTATCTCCTTTTACTTAGTAGAAGGAAATGAGTTGAATATTGTAAGAACAATTTCTTTTGTTCTACAAGTGGAAACCGACCATAAAACCTATAAAGAAGCTATGGCATCTCGTGATAGCATTTTTTGGAAAGATGCAATTAAAGATGAAATGGATTCGATAATGTCTAATAAAATTTTGGAACTTGTAAATGGGTATTTAGGAAGAAATATAATGTTAATGGTTTTCTAAATACTTTCAAAGTTAGATTAGTAGCTAAAGAATATCGACAAAATGAAGGAATTGACTATTTTGACACTTATGCACCGGTAGCCAGAATAACATCAATTAAGATATTATTCGCATTGGCTACAATATATGACTTGCATGTTCATCAAATGGATGTCAAGACGACATTCTTAAATGGGGATCTCGATGAGGAAGTTTATATAGAGCAACTCGAAGGGTTCGTTCCACCTGGAAATGAACATAAGGTATGCAAGTTAGTAAAATCTTTATATGATTTGAAGCAGGCACCTAAGAAATGGCATGAGAAGTTTGACTTAGCTATAACATCATTCGGATTTAAATATAATAGCGTAGATAGATGTCTATATTCTAAAATGTATCATGATTATGTGACATTTATATGTTTATATGTTGACGACATGTTGATTATGAGTAATCACATGGACGGTATAGAAGAAACAAAGACGTTTCTATCTTCCACATTCAAAATGAAGGATCTTGATCAAGTGGATACCATTTTAGGTATCAAAGCCACAAAGACTACTGGGGGTTATCACCTAAGTCAATCACATTATATTGAGAATGTGACAAACAAGTTCAAACACTTAAACATAAAAAAATATAGTACCTCGGTTGATCCAAGTTCAAAACTTGTAAAGAATGATGGAAGGGCAATTGCTCAATTGAAATATACTAGTGCTATTGGAAGTCTTATGTATGTAGTTCAGTGCACAAGACCAGATATAGCATATGCTATTAGTAAATTTAGTAGATTTACTAGCAATCCAGGAAAAAATCATTGGAGGGCCATTGGGAGAGTTTTTGGATACTTAGAAAACCAAGAACTTAGGCCTGCAATATACTAAATTCCCGACAATATTGAAAGGATTTACCGATACTAGTTGGATATCTAGCACAGGTGAAAGTAAATCCACCTTAGGTTGGGTGTTCACTCTAGGAGGAGGTGTTGTTGCTTGGAAATCAAAAAAACAAACATGCATAACACACTCGACTATGAAATCAGAATTTGTAGCCTTATCGAATACTGAGAAAGAAGTTGAGTGGCTTTAGGATCTCTTTTATGAGATACCTTTGAGATCGAAGAATATTTCTTCAATACCTATCATGTGTGATAGTCAAGCCACATTAGCAAAAGCATACAACAAGGTATACAATGGAAAGTCTAGACACATGAGTCTTAGATATGACTATATAAGGAAGTTAATCAAGGATTGAATAATTTTCCTAAATTATGTAAGGTCAATTGAGAATTTGACGGATCCTTTAACTAAATCTCTAAATAGAGATTTAGTAGCATCTATTTCGAGTAGGATGGGGTTGAAACTCCTTAACTAAAAAGGTTCACCAATGACAGCATCCCTACCTGTCATTACTCAAAAGGTAATTTACAGGTTCAAATGGTAACAACAAGTCATTCGATATGTGAATAGTTGCGACATTATTAAAAAAAATTCGCAATAATCATATCATAATTTAATTAATGGTGGTTGTTACTGAAATGAAGGATGAGTTTTAAGCTCTTAATGAAGTTCAGTGCTAAAATACAAGTACCTCTAAAAGTAACAAAAGTACTGGAAGAATTTCACCTAAACTATCTTCAAGGTGGTGCCACCTTAATAGAGAATTAGAGTTTATCTCTTAAAAGATTATTGAAAAAGATAAACGCAAGGCCATAAAAGCGTTAAAGAAGTTATGAGGAACTTGAGAACACGTGGTTCTCATGTGTGTGTTCTTACCGGTGTTGTCATATGGAATAACTGGTTCGAAGCGACACGCTACCTTTGATTCCAAATATACTTTGTTTGAATTACACTATGGTTAGATTCAAATCGAGAGATATTTAATCCTTATGCAGAAGTATCGTATATTATGAATATGAAACTTGTTAATTTTAAACAAGTGGAGGATTACTGTGATTTGTTGTTCAAAATAAACAACAACAATAAAAAATTAATAATAATAAAATTGGTCCATGCGGTCGCATGGCCTTATGCCGAGACCAAATGGTCTCGGCATGTGCAAACCATGCGATCACATGGGTTTGTACCATGCGGTCGCATGGTATAATTATTTGGCCGTTGGAGGCCTTTATTCCCGTTGTAAATTCAAATTTGGTGACTTTTGGCTTAAAATTTGGTACCATTTCGCGAATGTGGTGTATGCCTATATATATTGGATCTATGTTAAAGGCAAAAACATCACAAAAACATCAAGGTTCCATATTACTTCCAAAATCAAAGATCAAAGTCTTTAAAAATCATATTCATATTCATTCTTTGTGTTCTTCAAGTTTTCTAGGATTTGCACTTGTGCTTTGGTGCTTAAATCCTTGTAAGGCTTGTTATAATCCTGCAAATCATTTGCCAACAACTTTCGAAACATCTCAAATTCATAGGAGAATGGACAAATATCGTTTGAGAACAACGATATCGTGTTCAAACCATTCGTTGATACAAATTCGTGATTCTTTTGTATTGGCGTTTCCGGTTCATATTTTGTGATTTCTACTCCAATCCGGTGAAATTTCTCCAACGATTTCTATGTTGTCAGCCATGTGATTTGATGTGGTTGTGGAAGGTATTTTTCGTTTATAAAGTCACCAAGATCGGCGCTCTTATATCATGTGAAAAATGTTGAATAAACAATGAATATGCAAGATGGAAAAATATTACTGTGTATTGATAATTTCTGGAAGTAATATTACAAGGAGTTATAAAGCTAAGATTTATATCTATTCTAGGAAAATGGAATCAGTAAAATACAATCAATCTTCTATAATTTTTGTAATTCCCCAAATCTATCAATTGACATAATTAACAGATTTACATCCGTTAATACGAAAAACTGGAAGCATTTCCAACAATGGCAGTAATGGATGGTCCTCTAGAGCCTTCGCCTTCAACTACCTCTAATGTCACAGATGTTGCTGATGATCCATCCTCTGTGAACTTCCAGTGTATGGTTTCTTTATTTGTGCTTCTCTGGATTATGGCTGATTGCATAATAAGTTAGCACCAAATGATAATGCAATATGAGACCATTTCGTGCTTAATTTCTTGATTCAATCACCTTGGCAGGCACAAAACCATTCATCGAATTGAAATTTAGATCATTACCGTGGTAGGGAAGACTTTGATTTTAAACCTACAAAATAAAATTTCCGTATGCTTTTCTAAAAATTTCCAAAACTTCATGTTTACATCCGCATCGCCATAGAAAGCTGAAACTTTCATGTAATTAATGAATTTTATGTGATTAGGAAATTCCTCACAAGGTTAACTACAAGTTTACACAGCAAGTGTTGGACCTTCTATGTTTTATGCTATTAGTGTTGGACTGTTAAAGAACCACATTATTCTTTATACATAATCTTGTTTTTTACATTTTCTAAATAGAACTCTCTGATTACTGTTTTATTCGCACACGCTGCTCTTATAATTTGTATTTGTGGCTGCTCACTGTGAAATATTTGCATCTGTTGCATCGATTGAATTAATTGTTTTCAATGTGTAATAAGCTAGA
Source organism: Olea europaea var. sylvestris (assembly GCF_002742605.1). Classification (NCBI taxonomy): domain Eukaryota; kingdom Viridiplantae; phylum Streptophyta; class Magnoliopsida; order Lamiales; family Oleaceae; genus Olea; species Olea europaea. The sequence continues at coordinate 132,699 of NW_019233342.1, forward strand.
TTGAAAATTAACTTTTTCCGTAGACGGCGATGAATATTGGGAACGCTTCAAATGCATCAACTTCAAGACAATCTTACCAGTTGTCTGCACCAATTGCACGTTCTTCTCATCCATCTGCTTTGAAAGCTATCTAGACTCCATCTCTCCTGTCAACGTCTACCCCTATAATGCCTATTCTTGACACCAGAGAACCCATCAGGTGTAGTAAGCATTCTACTGATCATCAATTTCGGTCCACCTCCTTCCTCTTCTTCACTTGTGATGCCCCTAATCTCTTCATTTTTCAAGATTGCCTCTTGAAAAGCCTCCAGTCTTCTAGTCTATACTGTTTAGGGGTGTTATGTAAACCATTGTATCATAAAAAAAACTTTTATCGACTATTAACAAGGCAATTTCAATCCCAAAATACCAATGGAAGTGACATTTTAGTAAGAGGCCAGATATTATGCTGAATAGCTACATCGTGGATATTTATCTAGTGTTGAATAGAATGGGAGCAGGCAGACAGAGATAAATTGGAAAGAAATAGATATTTTGACTCATGAGTTCAACTTTATGCATGGTCCTGAATGTTCCAATGGCGTACGTCTGCTTACTACCCTTTCATAGGGTGAACTCTCCATCCATAATAGTTTTTCTTTTTTCTTTTTTTGTCCCCTCAAATAAAATATAGATGTCAGGCACCGTATAGAATTTCGGTGGCGAGGTCATCACTTTCGGTTTTAATTTCTGTTTTAACTTTGAATGTCGAAATAGTACTCAAATTCATTACAGAATGTATGATATATTGAATGTTAAATCAAGTAATGCTATTTGTACATCACTGTATGCATAGTGGTGTACAGATAAATGAAAAAAAAAAAAGCAGAAAAGAAATCAGTTATTATAATATTTCTCTCTTCTACGTCATCTATCCTTATGTACGAATGGCATTACTCATTTCTTATCCAAACAAGGGAAATTGAATTAAAGCAAAGCAGTGCAAACTTGTGCCACAATGTCATGGCAAAGGCGCCTGTTGATTTCAAGCCAAGTATATTCAAGCATCGTACAAGATAATAAATGTATTTTAACGGTACTATTTGTGACATGGAAGCTATATTTCTATGTAAGAAGAGCCGACAGCGGGATTACACAGTAATCTCGACAAAAATGTTCATAGCAGCTTCATGATCCCGTTGATGAAACCACCGAGGAAAAGGAAAGGAAATGATGACTGACTCAAAAATGCTAAAAATTTTCTTGATGATAATTAAGTTAACCTACACATACATGGGGATCATCAGAGAGAGCTCATCTGAAGTTCAACGTCCATTTAAGCTGCAAAAATTAATCTGCATCTTCAATTTCAAGAAGTATTCGGGTGGCAAATTATATAATCAAGCCGTTTTCACTTTGCGGGAGGGGGGAAGACGAAATAGACTGATGAGATCATCAAGACCCTGTAGAGAGAGAAAATCAGCATTTCCACAGATGTTATTTGCCCCCCAGTTTGAACCCCATTTTCATAAAAACTCATTTTCAACCACACATTCTATAAAAAATAATTTTACATGTAAACTCAAAACTTTTTCTTACATTTTAATCACACATCCTCCAAAAATCACTATTACAAAACCCATTTTTCTCAAAAAAATGGAGCTCAAGCAGGGGCTGTCTTTTTATATAACTATTTCATCGTAGAGAAGGCATGTATATAGAAACTTTTTGCATTTTCTAAATAGGAGCAGACAGGTGGGATGGAGAGGGGAACTTTCGTTAAGGATCATACCCTGGTTGTAATGACCAGAAAACTGAAGAGAACAATCAGGTACAATCCAAGGACTAGCAGCAAAAGTAAGTCGAACGTTACACTGGCAACCTGCAGTATATCAAAAATGTCAGTCCATTCATTAGATACATAAAAGAGCATCGAACTATATTTTAGAACCAAATGATTCAAAAATTGGCGATACTTCATTAACTTTTCATTCCCTCAGTCAAAGGAGAGGGATGGCTTCTTGAGATACTCAATGCTTAATGAGGCTCTCGTGTCAGACAAGATACAATCAACGTTAAAAAGTTAAATACACACCTGATATATATGCAACCTGCCAGTTGTTGAATCATAAAAAGTGAATATCCCATCAAGAACTTCCTGTTGTACATTCACCTCGATGGTATGATCTGCTAATTCCTATCACAACAAAAAATAATATATTGTCAAAATTTTATTGCTTGTAGATGATTGTTCTGAACCAATTCCGTTTGTTTGGTGTTTTATTTGTTTGTTGCTTCAGTTTTGTGTTTGTTTATACTAGGAGCTATGACTGGTATAACCATACGAGTAATGCTATTTGTAAATGAATTTGTTTTTTTTCCGCCTCTTTTTTTCCCCCTTTCTCTCCCATGTGATCTATCTGTACACCATTATGGACACAATGATGTACAAATACGTTACTCAACTATATTTACCCTTTCGTACTTGCATTTCCCCTTTTTTGCAGTCAATAAAACTTGGGCAGTTTATTTATCCTAGAGATAATATGTCATGCACATAATCACGTTTGATTAAAAATGGTAGGATCACATGGATAATGAATCAACTTAAATACAAGTACCGCAAGATTTACCTTTTTCAGCGCCATGATTAGAGGGTCAGTTTTCGAAAGAAATGGTGCCACTCGAGGCGTTGTTGACAAAAGGTCTAACCATGAACGTATGTATGAAGGATTGAGAGCTAAACTACTATTGTCTGCAAATATATTGATGTCTTTTCCCTTCAGATCATAAATGTCTCTGTATACAAGGAAGACACCCATTAGAACAAGCAAAAATCATTTATTATAATAAACTAGGTCAGTATAATTTTAATCATAAACAAGCACTTCCGTGATTAACTGATTTCGGGTCTATCTACTCATTATTACAGCATCAAAACTTTCTCTGTGAAATAAATAAGCATGAAACTGTCGATTTCAAGTAACAGGCTCGCTGTTTATGCATCGAGTTGTCGAGAAATATGCATGTACTCAGTGATCACCATTTCTACAAAAGTGACCGAGACATGCAGATGTGCACAAGCAAGAAACAGAGCCAACACGTATGGCAAAGTTCTATAAACTTTATTTTATAAAACTGCAAAGCAAGGATTCAGAAAATGAATTGCAAAGTTCAGATCTTAATAAACACTTGGACTATTATCTATCTCTTCATATCTGCATGAGAAATCATATGTGTACGAGACCTTTGATTAGCATGTGCACTCTAATTGACAAGTTACTTGAACCATGATTCATTTGTGCTGCCTCTAGGCACCAGAGGAGATCAACCAACAAACTACACATAAAAAAAATTCATCCCTTGCAACCACCCAAACCCTTAATATAATTTAGCTGTAACTCAAATTAACAAAATAAACAATAGCAGCAGCATCTGTTCAATTTAAGTCCAAATATTAATCCACGCATGAGCTCCTTACAGTTTTTCATCCATCAACAGATAACCGAGTATTAAGTTATCTTTTGTTTCAATTGACATGTCAATAATGAAATTAAAGTTCAGTGGAATCCAAAGGGTTACATTAGATTTAGATTCTAGAACATCTATTCAGTAGAACATGCTGCCATCCATCTTTCCTAATAGGAACAATATCAAAATATAATGCAATACTAAATCCCAGATGAAAATGGAAATACATCATATTTGCAGCCGAGTGCATTTTTTAACATGAAACTTCATCTGTGCAGCCATTCACAAACTGCGGGTGTGCAAGAACAAGAGAATTTTTTTCCATCTTCATTTACAAGCAGAGGGCAGGGTAAGGGTGGAGTCGAGGTGTAGGATTGTGCACATTTCAACAGAACATTACACCCAAACAACAACAGGGTTCTACCATAAAGAACATTAACTACGAGATCTTACCGCTAGACTTTCAGCAACTAACTTGACACTTTGACTTACTGAAGCTTCATCAACAAAATGTCTGTACAGGAAATCTGAAATTTCAGAAATGAAAATAATGCAAAAAAAAAAAAAAAATAAAAAAAAAAAATAAAATTGGTTTATGAAAATACTATATTTGGTTCCCAATTACAACCTGTTATCTGATAGATCTCCAGTGCTTTGCAGCAATTCGGGTGCAACGGAAAGCTCAGAGAGTGTTGCAGCTGTAACTCTCAGTCTCGAAAATTGCTCATGCTCCCAGGCCACCTAAAATACTTCAAAAGCTTCAGCAGTGAAACTAAAACAGCAAGATAGCTGTCAAATACCCAAAAAAACAAAAAAAAACAAAAATGAAAAAAAGGACTCCCCATAACTACAAACTGATAATATTAACAACAAATAGCATGATAATTTTGCTTCTACCACCAGCAGTCTGCATCTTAATGGACAAATTGCCATTGAACAAAAAGGTGGTAGCTTGTCTTTTGAAACCACACGAGTAAAACCAGTTTTAGTATTGAACTGTTTATGCGAAATATAAATGGGTGAAAGCACACAAAAAGTTCTACGAAGACTCTCCTAATTATAACGCATTCAGCTTCTTTGAAGGGTTATTACCTATGCTGCTGGGACTGGGGTGTGGATGTTGCATACGGATACATATCTAGGAGTCGAATCCTTCTCATTTTAAAAATTAAGATATGGGGATATAGTTAAAAATAATCCAAATTTTGAATGCGGATACAAAGATACGTCTTACAAATTATTTTTTAAAAAAAAACGACAAGAACAATTATTTTTATTTCATTCTAATGTAAGTATTTCTAATTTTATAATTGATAATACTGAGTTTGTGAGATAGATAAAAATATAAGAATTAAAAAATTTAATACAAAAATAAATTTAAATTAAATGAGTTGGATCATACAATTAATCCCAATAAAATAACTATAATTTTATTAACTCTATTTTCACAAGGCCCATATAATACATTAAAGATTGGGTCCACAACCCACATTAAAAAAAAGGGTCCACTGCCCACATTAAATTGGGGTAGATATCAATCCAATCCTCTTCCCCAGCTCCTCCCGCCTTTTTCTTTTTGTATCTGCTCCCTCCTTTTTTCCCCCCTTTCTACAGCTCCTCTGCCTTCCCCAACTCCCCATCTTCAGCCATCTTCTCACTTTTGCTGCCGTATCCAAGTGCAAAACCAATGATCCAATCTATATCCCGTTCAATATCCGTGTCATGTCGTGTCAACACGGATACTTCTCCATTTTTGGAGAGTCCAAGCATCATAGGTTATTACTTGTTTTCCCCAATATGATTAAAGTACCCAATCTTTAGTTTCTGTTCCAAATAAAAAAATGCAACATGGAAAGCCCTTTCTTGTTTACATATAGACTTCAATAATAAGTTGGAGAGCTTGGTTTTCTTACAGACTTCATTAATAAGTCAAAAGTATGAGCTCTTTGAAAACATAAAAGCCATCATAAGTTCGGAAAAAGAAATTGGCCACAGTAAATGCATAGAATCAGAGCAGTGTTATTCTAATCCATAGATGGAAGAGAAGAAATCCATGGCTGCAGTTATCCAAGTCATCAAACAAGAAGAAATTATATCTTCATAACTAATAACCTATCACTTTATTCAAAGAAAACCTGTTCATAAAGCTGAACTGCGGCAAATACACAAGATAAAACTACCAAGAATTCTCCACTTGTCATATATAAAACTTGACATTTTATCCACAGATGTATCACAAGAATTCAGTTCTCCCTAAATTTACCCATAGCCACGACACACGCTACTTATACTAATCACAACAAAGGCAGATATTAGAGGTTCCTAGGGATATAAAACTCCTACAATGTAATATTATGTACAGATCCTCGTGCAGAAAATGAGAATGAAAATATCACGTGTGATTCTATCCAAACATTGCACTGGACAATACCCTAAATCGCTGTTCGATCTCCCTAAGCCATGTTCAGAAATAATTAACAGAAAACTTATCATAATATCATCAGTATTTCAGATGTTAAGCACTAGAGTTATTGTAGATTTTTGATAAAACAATATCAAAGAAAGAAGCATTCTAAGTGTTGTAATTCAAACACCTACGCATCAACTTACTCGAGTGTTAGAGATGTTTATCTTTTTGTGTTTCAGACCAACTTTAAGCCCTAATTCTTCTGCTACATTAGAGAAACCCTGCAAAATTCCACTCAATAAGTCAGAAATTGGCATGGAAGATGATTCGGTTTGAAAATAATCTTATGTCTATATTGCTGGAAAGTAACTCTGCTAACCTCAAAAATTTGCTTTATGCAAGCATTTTCTGGAGGCTTGGAAACATGAATCCATAGATCATCGTCGAATGAGCCAATGCTATTCAAGCAAATAGCATAGTCAATAGTCTCGCGTTGACGCTGATCCAAACTCCTGAGCCACTACACAAAGTAAAACATAAGATCAAAATAATGGCATGGCAACCATATGTAAGAACATTGAAGTAAAGAAAAAATAAAAGTTCTGTGAGTTAGGCACCTTGTAAGTTCCATTATAGTTATAAGGTCCACCAGATGTCAATCCAAAGAGTAAATTATACCTTCCTCTATTTTTAGCATTTGAATATAAAATAGAAAACAACCTAGCTATTTCAAGAAGAGCTACAACGCCACTTCCATTGCTATCACTTCCCGCTGATAATGCCTGTTAACATTAAGATAGCCCTGGACCATCAATGAAACAGCAAAAACTCAATACATAGAATTACTATCTATCTACGCTGCTGATAGTCAGCAGTCTAGGTATCAAATAAGTGGCATCAAGTGACTAGACCTCTTAGATGTAGGGATATAGGTCCCAATCAATTTATTGACACCTGTTGACCATCAGCAGTCTACATAAACAGTATTACTCAAATAAGTAAGTTATTTACTGGTGCAGCTCCAAACGTGTCATATGATGCCACTATGGCAATAGTTGGAAGTTGATTTGAATCGCTGTCAACTTTCAATCCAGGCAACCAGCCCTGACATAGAATGAGAAACATTAATGTTGAACGAATATGTCTAAGCACACTACTGTTGGATCAGCTGAATACATAAGCCCTGATGATAGTTTAGATATTTGATCAAATATTGCATTGTCAAAGGTGGTGGTTCACATATGGCTGAAATGTGTCAATCCCAATTGAAATATGATAGGTTAAGCTAGAACCTGAATATTTGCAATGGTTGGAGATGCAACTTTCTTGGGTTCGGGCACAGAAACTACAAGCTTGTACCTGAAACATATTATTCATCAGAAGATATATAATAGGGTTAATGTAAAACTTGAGTCTTGATGCAGGACTCAGGAGTATTATTATGAAGCACTGAAGAATCGAGAAACGGAACATAATAGCCCACCAACAGCAACACAAAAGAAAGGAGAGAAACTGCAGATATACATGTAAAACTAACGAGTGGAACTAAATCATACACACATAGTAAATTAAATAATTAGCAATAACCAATTTGGAACTCTCTATATAAGAAAATATTTAAAGAACAAAGTTCTATTGACATAGCGCAGACCTCTTCACTTTATTTACAATTGAGTCGGCCGGCAAAACTATCAAGCTCGATTGCATGCCTCATTTTCTATTAAATTCCAGTGCCTTAAAATTGAAAATGCACAGACCAAAATATGAACCTAGCACACTCATTATTCCATTCTCTCATTTTCTCCAAAGACGACAAGCATGCTATTAAATTCCGTCAAAATTTCTCTCAGAAGTATAAAATATTATGGTCTATGAAGCTAGTCGGTTACGAGAGATATCTTGACGTCAAACGAATGTGGATAGTCCTATAAACAAATAAGGCTTTCAAATTTCACCAAGCACAGAATTAAAAATCATTTATGTTTCATTGTAATGTGTGTGTGTGTGTGTGTGTGTATTTCTTGGCGTGTGTTTGGTTTTACAAGGAGAACATAATGAGAGGAGAAATGGGTTCAACGTTGATAATAAGTAGGTAGTAGTTGTAAATGTGATTAAAACTAAAGTTTTGAATGGAAATTATAAGTAACTTATAATGTTTCTCAAGCATGCTCATTTAGGGTGGCAAGCTTTGGAGAGTACGGGCAAAGTCGTGACACTAACTGTGACAGAAGAGAACTGGCATACAAAATGAACATACAGTTTTTAGCATAAACTCTGAGCTTCTATTGAAAAATGCACTGATCTAAGTGCCACTTTCAAGAGAGGTGTCATGAAGAGGAAATCATTGAAAATGACCCAATAACCCATGTGTATTTCCAAAGTAACATTTGACCAGTTTTTTTTTTTTTTGCGGCGGGGGGGGGGATTGATTTTAAAGGTCAAAATCTCAAAATACCCTCAGACGCTCACTTTTCCATTTGCTTACAATCAACCAAAACCAAGGAAAAGCTACGGTCGGTTTCCAGTCGGTCAGAGACATTTTCAGTTCATAACAAGCGACCTTCTTCTTGTTAAGGTAAGCTTCGAGTTGTTAATTAACTAGATTAATGTTTAGATTTTCATATTGTGTATGAATGTTGAATTTGTGAAGGTTTTTGGAATGTATTATTGGTTATGTACGTGTAGAAGTATGAATATAGGTCTAAATTGGAGAATAATAGGTGGATTTTGAGATTTGCAAGCTTTTCTCACTGGAAATGGAGATTTTTCGTCAAGAAAAGCCGAAAAAACTGACGGCTGCAAACGCAGCCGGCATTTTGGGAAAAACCCGGTTGTTAACAGTCGGGTGTTTACCCGACTGTTAACAGTTGGTTAGCCCAATTGTCATTGGCTGACTGTGACTGCGTTTCGTTTTTTCATGGACTGTTAAGTGGGCCGACTGTTATGGTCGGCCCAAAAACAATTTTTTTTAATTTGTGCTGATTAACAGTCGGCCCATTATTTGGGCTGATTGTTTAGTCAACCCATTAACTGTTAAGCGGGCCGAGCTACCTTTAGTTTTTTTATTATTTTTTTCTTATATATATTTAAGAATTTCATTTTAAATAATTTTAATTATTAGTTTTTAATAAATAATAATTTATTTATTTGTCAAATTTAAATAAAATTTTTAATTTAAATTTTAATTTGAATATTTATTTTTATTTCCTCATTTTTGATAAATAATAATTTTTTATTCTTGAATTTAATTAAATTTTATAATTGTAATATTTAATAATTCTTTTAAATTTAAATTTAAATTTCATATTTAGTTTTATTAATAGTTTTTTATAAATAATATTCTTTTTGTTTATCAAATTTAATTAATTTTTGAAATTGTAATTTTTAATAATTATTGAATTTTAAATTTAAATTTCATATTTATTTTTATTAATAGTTTTTGATAAATAATATTCTTTTGGTTCAAAAATTAATTAATTTTTGTAATTGTAATTTTTAATAATTATTTAATTTTAAATTTAAATTTCGTATTTATTTTTATTAATAGTTTTTGATAAATAATATTCTTTTCGTTCATCGAATTTCATTAATTTTTGTAATTGTAATTTTTAATAATTATTTAATTTTAAATTTAAATTTCGTATTTATTTTTATTAATAGTTTTTGATAAATAATATTCTTTTCGTTCATCGAATTTCATTAATTTTTGTAATTGTAATTTTAAATAATTCTTTAAATTTTAATGTTAATTTTAATACTTATTATCTTTTTTTGATATTAGGGAAAAAAAATTGACATTATTGAGAATAGGGTCAAACATTTCACAGTATTAATGATTTTAATTACTATGAATCTGCGTGTTGCGTATTATAGTTACAATTTCGTTCGCTTAATTTTCTGTTATCATACTTATTCTATTATCTCTTGTACAATGTTCTAACACTTTGAATTTTTACAGGGATGGATTATCATATCGACGCAAAGTTGAGATAAATGTTAGGCAAAGTTATGTGGAATAGTAGCTTTGACAGTTTCACTGCGGTGTTAGAGCTGCTCGATGATTGGCATGCTGATATGCTGTGCCAATCCTTCCTATAGCCCTTGTACTCATTGAGATATCTGCAGTACTCCGGTCAAATTATTGATGCACTTTTATGTCGATTGCTGAGTCCAGTTGACAGCGATGCCCTCCACTTCGCAATCGGGGGCAAAGTTACCAATTTTTCGATGTTCGAGTTTTCCCTGATCACGAGATTAAAGATTACGGGCGATGACGCAGCTGGTGACGGGAATCAGAGAAGAAATAGACTGCATGACACTTACTTTCAGGGACAGGCGAGTGTGATTCTACCACAGCTGATCGATGCAATTAGGAGGTGTGACCAGATGTTAGACAGATTGAAGTTAGGCATAGTCTACATCGTTGAGAGCGTATTACGGTGTCACCACAAGAAGATTGCGATCGACCCCTTCCATTTGGAGATTGTTGATGATATTGATCGTTTCAACGACTATCCATGGGGTCGGAGATGTTTTCAGGATACCGTACACGTCTTCACCCGATCGCACTCGAAGCCCAAGGGGACCATGCGCAAGTCCGACACTTATGGATTGCCCTGGCGATGCAAGTACATGATTAACATAATCAATGTTAAATTATTTTTCCTATTGAATTTGTATAAAATAATTGTATGTGTTACAGATTTGGGCGTACGAGACCGTCCCTCTATTGGGTACCCGCTTTGCGAGACGAGGGGAGACATGCTGCCTTCAGATGCACCATTGGAGAGCATCTCGAGCAGAGAGATGTCCCACTGCGAGACAGTTATCGACTCTCCTCGATGGCCCTCAGGTGAGTATTCTGTATTTGTGGTTTATATTGTACGTAATTTAAAATTTGATAACATGATCATTAACTAATTCAAATGTCAATATGTCAGCTTGAAATTATATCTGAGTTGACGTCGTCGATTGAGGAGAGGCTCAGGGTTGTGTGCGTGAATTCAGCCTTCTGCGCACCCAAGACGACCAGATGTCCGATTCAATAGACGATCGTGATTGGGTGAGTGAATTGAATATAATTTATTAATTACCATTTTGTAAAAGTTAAGTAATTATGGATCAAGTTAATAATTCATAATATTATTGTTTGTGTAGGAGCGTGATCCAGTTGATCTACAACCTCCGCCCCCAAAGGCATCGCCTCCACTGCAGAGGGCATCACCTCTGCCCCCGCAGGCATCACCTTCGCCGCAGAGGGCATCACCTCCGCCCCAGAGGACATCAACTCCGGCAACCCTGTCCAGGGACCTCCCCCGTAGATCTCCTGCACATAGCCAGAGTTTTGATGATCTGTATGTCCGTCTGAGTGGATTTATAGCAGAGCAGGTTAATGGGTTGCGTCGAGAGATGACAGATAGGGTCGACGATCTAGTAGGAAGGGTCCAAGATTTGTCCGCTAATGTTAGAGTGCTTCAGGATGAGATCGAAGCACTTCGAAGTGATATAGCCGGCGCTGGCAGGCGATGGGTTGACAGATATGGTGACCGGGGGGCGACGGAGATGGGGGTGATCGAGAGGGTGATAGAGATGAGGGTCACCGGCAGTTGTGGTCCGATGATGCATTGAAATATTTTCTATTATCCGTGAAGCAGGAGGGAATGGTAAGGATGGTAGAGGAGGTGGCGGTCCCTGGGGCTGAGGAGATGGCGAGCCCCGAGGTGGAGGAGGTGGCGGTAGCCAGGGTGGAGGAGGTGACGACAACCGGGGCGGAAGAGGCAAGCCTCGAGATGGAGGAGGTGGCGATAGCCGGGGTAGAGGAGGTAACTGAGGCAAATAAGCGTTCTGTTGACATGCCGGAGATGGTGGTCGGCAAGAGGCCGAGAGTGACGTCATAGTACATCGTCTCTCCCTTCACCACTGAAACGAAGAGGAGGAGGTTCTTCGACAGGACGTACCCCAATATGTTCCAGGAGATCGATCATGCCAAATGAAAAGCATTCGAGGCTCAGTGGCGAGCAATGTTGCCCAGGTAAGTATTGTTTGATTTAGTAGAGTACCAGTACTCGTATAAGTTTCGTTTAACATTTTTTTTCAGCACCACCCGTATGATAGCCAGAAGAACGATATCAAACGCATACAAGTGGTTCCATGATATCACCACTCAGGGGCTTGGCTCGCCGACGATGTAAGTGAAGTGTTATTGTTACTGTTTGTACACATTATGTTTAATTTGTTAAATGAAATAATTATTTATTTCTTTTTCGTTTATGTAGCACATCAGCATGGCCATCGACTTGTTGCACGATCAAGTTGAGAGATATCCACAATCATTCTACAATTCTGGCTGAATAATACTGAACACCGAGTTCTTTCGTGCCGTAACCATTGAGTATAAGTCGCTCCAACTTATGAGTAACGAATACGTGCTGCCCGCATATATGCTCGAGTGGGTCATCGAGTTGTTACCGACTGTTGGGGGAAAGCCGTGGGAGGGCTGTACGCATATGTACATTCCAATGATCGTCAATCATCACTGCATTGCACTGGAGATCGTGTTCCCTGCGTCGACGATATATGTATATGACCCGGATCATTCATGTCTGACACAGGAGCAGCTAAAACAGAACTTAAAGCAGGTGACTGTGATCGTTCCTATGATAGCTAGACGAGCGAGCTTGACTGTAGAGAACAAACTAGCCATCATGCGGGATAAGACGACGGCTAGGCAATCTCTATCATAAGTGTTTGTAATCTTTTTTAAAATTAAATTGGAACCAAACTAAAAAATATTGTTCATTTGCAGGGGCGATTGTGGCATTTTCGCAATCAAGTACGAAGAATTTTTTAGTATAGCACATAAGGTTGATGGAATCAATCAATCGTTGATACAGAATTGGCGAAATAAGTTAGTGTGCAACTTATTCAAATTTAATTGTGATCCATAGATTATTTGTAAATATTTTTTTGTAATTAATCTTTGTAAAACTTTTTATATTTGTAAATATTTTTTTTGTAATTAATCTTTGTAAAACTTTTTTGTAATTAATTATTTGTAACTGTTCTTCGTAATTATTTGTGATCTCAAATAAACATTGAACAGTATACATTGAACACATCAGTCTAATTGTCATTTAGGGAAATTTGACTAGAACAAAATTGGCGAGTATACCCTAAGGCTCTACACCTGCCGCACATACTCTGTCGAGGAAACTCTCCGATAGATGGTATTCTAGATATACTTGGACGTCCAGGACCACGCAGTTCAACTGCTGGTGGCAACAAACTATTGAACAGGAGAATATGGTCAGGAACTTCCCACTCGGCTTCATTCTGCAAAGAAAATATAATCTCAGCATATGCTGCTCTCCACGACTCAGCCGTGTAGTACAAAGAGCATAATGTTCTCGCTGCAAAGCCTCGATACACGGCCACCGCGACTGCATGCTCACATGGAAAACTCTCCAACTAAAATCTTGTACAAGTGCATGTATTATCAATCAAATCAACCATGTATGCCATATTACGTGTACATTGCACGAAGAAGCGAAACTCATCAAGTGCTTCCACATTCAACTTCCTCGCAACATCTGCAATCTTAAAAAGTTTCTCCTCTTGAGCTGGGGCCAACACACTGATGCAACTCTGTGATGCCGCACGTCAGTCATGAAACCACTGTTGCAGCTTGTTACGAATATTCTCAATCATTGCGAGAATTGGTAACTCTCGATCCTTCTTAAACAATGCATTGGGACTTCGCATTATTCGACGTCATCATGTTGCATCGATGTCCTAGAAAGTATGACCGCACCGAATGTCCAATCCCCATGTTCGTTAGATACTCCCACTCCGCTAATGATTTACTTCCTATCTCGACCATGAACTGATTACACTTCTCAACACCGTAAGTTTCAGCTGCTCTCCTGAACAATAAAACGATGCCTTTATCTCGATACCTAGTCTTCAAATTGCCTTGTACATGGTACATGCAATACCCGTGATGTGCCTCAAGGAAAACTTCAGCGATACCATTTATTATAGACTGTCCCCGATCAGTTACAAAGGCAAGGTCTTCAACTTCCCCGATCACTTCCCTCAGTTTAGAAAAAAACCAACGCATTGACAGATCATTCTCGTTGTCGACTATGTCAAATCCAAGAGAGTAAATTTGGATGTTAGCGTCTTGACATGTAGCAATGATCGACTTGCCTTGATATCTAGCTTTCAGAGTTGTACCATCGACTAGAATTACAGGTCGCATTACATTTCAAAAACCCCGAATACATAGTCCGAAAGTCATGAAGAAATACTTAAAACAATCACCGCCCCCGTCTCAATAAAACATGCCGAGCCAGGATTAGTTCTCACCATGTTATGGCAATACCTGTCCAATTTAGCATAACTCTCCTCGGCTGATCCCATTAAATCCTCAAACGCACGTTCTTTGACCTTCCAAGCCTTCTGATAGCTCATGACCACTCCATACTCTCGACGAACGTCGTTAATGATGTCCAAAGATCGATAGATTGTCCGTGGATCCTGATACTTGTACATTATCTGTCGACCAATAAGCCATGCTTGAACTTGCCTGTGATCATTTCGACAAATTTCCACTTCGCAAGTATGTTCCCGTGCATATTTGCGAACTACAAAGTACTCATTCGTGTCCATCTTAGTCGCTCTCAAGCGCCAATTGCAATTGTCGTCAATGCAGGCAACTATCGACAATTACTTGGTTGATTTCTTTACCTTGAACTCAAAGTTATATTTTAATGTCATCCAGTGTACAGCTTCTTGGTTTCAAATAGTTGCTCGACATACAAATTCTCATCATCGGAAGCCACACGCGAAGAATTGGAGGACGGTCCACTTGTTCTACCCCCTGATCTCCCACCTCGCTCAGGTCTCTGTCGGGATAAAGCAATTAAATTTTCATTTGTAAAATCATTTATATTTTCGTTGTCCTCAACTGTCAACGGAATTCTGTGCGTAACACTGACTTCACGATCAATAGCAACTGTCATCTGTAGGAACTATCTCCAATGTCTCCCAAAAATCTCGATCATTATTATTCGCTCCATCTGAATCTTCGCGTTCACCTTCGACAACATCCTTCTTAACTAAAGTCACGCCAAGAACAGTCGAAGTCCTATGCATTTTATTCAATTCTAGTAGATAATTCAACTCAGCATCATTAGTAACAAATATAGGTGACATCGGAATAGATGAATCCTCATAACCATTGAATAAATATCTCAGTTGCATATTGTACTGAAAAGAATCGACATTCAACTTATTTTGCAAATCCTGGTACACTTTCGCATATGATGTACTCTCTGTTACGGGAATTGCAATACAACCACATACATCACTCGTCCATCTCCATTCCCATCTATTATTTTCATTCAATTCGAAATCATCGAAATAACAGACCGAAATTATCAAATCTGCATGACGATATAGAATTTTTAAATCAATTACAACAACAAAAATTCAGATATTTATTTATTTAATCAACTTGTAATTAAAATTATAAAACAATTGCCAAAAAAAATTAATAATAAAAAAATTCGTAAAACGGTCGGGAAAAAAACCGACTGTGGACTGTTTTACAACCGACAGTCGGCTGTTTAACAACAAACTAACAGTCGACCGTCGACTGTTAGACAGTCTTATAACAGTCGGATGTCCGCTGTCTAACAGTCTTCGTTAATATCCCACAGTTGATTGCCGGACTGTTTATTTTGCATATGATTTTTTATTTTTCTATGGTTCTAAAGAAAAAAATTATAAATCTGTTAAAAAAAATTCTACTAACTACTGTGTTATTTAACTACTCAAACGTACACTAATTTACTGAAATCGAAATTAAGCATGTGTAAATATACTTACCGATTTGAAGTAATTGATCTGAAAAAATTCTAGCTTTGACATTTGAAAGTTTTTTTATATTTTGAGGTTCAAGCAGATGAAAAATGAGAGTTTCTGTGTTCGAAACTCGTTCTGTAGTTTTATAAGGAAATATTTGATTTTCAATTATTAACTAAAAAGGTAATAATGTCTTTTAAACTATCCAAATTTTATAATTATATAATATATTTAAGGGCAACTCTGTCTTTTACCATTCAAGAGATTAATGTGATAATTTTCAAGTTTTTAAAAGCCAAAATGGAAATAGGAACTTTTATCTAGGTCAATTTTAAAAGTACCAAGTGTCATGAATTAGATATTGGATGGCAGACAACATAAAACAGCATTAAAACCAAGTTCTAGAAATCTAAATTCTGCTTATTCTCAACAACATATGATACGTTAGATATGAGTCATATTCTAATGATTTCTTAAAACATTGTGTTTTAGTGCATTTATGGCAAAGCTTAAACTATAATCTAAGTTGGTCAAGCATACTTTTTATTCACATATTATATAGGACCCATAATGCATTACCCACTTATTATCCACAAATTCTATAGAACTCATAAGCACTATAAAACATACTAGGAGTCAAAAGACTAACCCGCCAGTAGTGGCAGTTGCCAATTGACCAGTAGCATCGTTCTTCTTGAACATCAGCTAGCACAGTATTAATACTATCATCATCAAAGCCAAAGTACACTGGATACTGAAAACAGTGGAATTAAAATTTAGATACATGAGATTGACTAGTAGAGCGTGAAGTATTTAGTTAATAAAGAAGACAGCGCACACAACGTTATGGGTTTCATATTGAATTAATAAGCTAGATATTACAAAGAGCATCTCCAATTCAATAATGTGCATTGTTATACATGTGGCAAGCAAAATGGGGGATGGAGAGAGGAGCATCTCCAGTGGGGGGCTGTGGTGGGAAAATTGTGGACCACATGTACAAGGGAGATGATATCTAGAGAGAGGAGATAAATTATAAAAAATTAAATGGAGGATGTCTAGCACATCCTCCAATGGAGATAAATTATAAAAAATAATAATAATAATAATAAAGGGAGCATGTCTAGCCCACCCTCTAGATGTGGAGGTGTGCTAGACATCGCACACTTTTTCCTTGCCATGTAATCACAGTTTTTAGTGCAGTCCACAACCCCATTGGAGATGCTCTAAGAAGCTAGAACTGCAAGCAAGCTATTTCTTGTATTCACAGACGATCCAAGTAACTGAATTGAATTCCCTTTATATTATCTTTGAATGAACATGGGGAAGTAAATGCTAGTATATTAATCACGCAGAATACAAAAAATCTCTAAGTACAAGTACATCAAACATGCCAATAGGTATGTTTCCTACAACCAACAGAAACAAGAATCGGTGATTAAATCCGACGAAAGTAATTGTTTCACTCACAGGGATGTTGGCATGTATAAGTAACTGTTCTAGTTCGACCAATACTTCCTTCATAAGGTCTTTTGCAGAATCTTGATCAGATCCACCCACTGTGTCTGAGATAGGACTAAAAGCTGGGCGTAGTAGCAATAGACCACCTAATGGCTTTTTCTGCGCAATATATTCTGCCATAAGATTGTCAACAACAAGATCACTCCAGCTCAGATGAAAAACATGATGAAGCTATATGAATGAATCTAAAGTAGTATGTAAGTAGCCCATTATAGATACTAAAATAGATAGGGGAGCAGATTTTTATTTATTGGTCGTAGCGCCCCTATGAAATGAAAGCATGAACGAAACACAAATGAATAGCAAGACTTGTTTTAACTTAGGGAACTCGAAATCAGAATGTTTTAAAAATGGGAGAGAACATAATCATTCATTTATTTGAATTCAAATCCATGTATTCTAGAAGTCAGTTATCATAAAAGTGCCAATGATGTGGGCTGAAAATAGATAAAGCTTTTATGACGGTCTGGTACACTCTATCACATACAAGCTCTAAATGTACATCAGCTAATGCATGAGGGTTCACAACTTCACAGTCCAACGCCTAAACCATTTTTCTTTATGCTCTTGTATGTTCTTTTTTCAGTTAATCGTATCAGGGTGGAGATGCACCAAGTAACATTATGCTTTCACTTGTCTTTCTTTGATAATTTCATTGTGTAAAAAGTTTTCATATACCAGCAGAGATGGCCTGAACAACTCAGACTACCTACCAGGCTACAACCAGTGCAGTTGAACTCCACAAAACCCCTCAAGTAGTATCATATTTAGTGTATTAGGCAACATCCAAACTTGAAAGAATGACTGGTCAAAACTGACACTCCTCCTTTATGAGGTACAGCTAGAGATTCTTGGCATTAAAAAGTATTCATACTCAGCACTGAAACTCTTCTATGAAATCCTTATGACAATACATCTGTGTGGATTTTTCAAACTGGTTTTATGAGAATCAAGAAAATATCTTGCTTACGAGAAACTGGATTGATTTTGAGTACTAAGTGCTTGCATGGCTAAGCTTTTAAGTTCTTATAAGCAGTGAGTTGCAAGAAATTTTAGTAAAAATAGGTAAAAGTTTTGGATCCTACATAATTTGTGTAAAAGAATTGAGTATGACCCGTCTAAGCAAGTATAAGCTTGGCCAAACATACACTAAAAGTTTCCAATTAGAATGGAAGCAAGCTAAATGTTTGTCAACTTGGTATTCAAATAATATCTTAATTGTAGGAAACAACAATTTAGTCATTACTTTTATAGATAGCCATGTTTCACAGGATGAAGTGGGATAGGTAATTAGCAACCGGCCAAGCTTCAGGCATCTGCTTAATAACTGAGAAAAAAAAAATTATTTAAATGTTTTCTATACAACCTTTTATCCCTGTAGTTTAAAATAAAACAGTCGCAAGCATTCAAGATGAATGTTGGGTCCCAATAGTTAAAGGGTGCAACTCCATTAAAAGGATAAAATAAAGGATGTGGAAAGATCAAATATAATTTCATACCAAAACCAGAATCCAAGCTCTCCACATTCCACAACAGAGAGCAGATTGGGGTAGGAGAAACTTATGTACAGTGGCTCTGTTGGATTTTCTGCGCAATATTAAAGAGATGAAAACGAAAATCAACACAAGAATTTTTACATGGTTCGACGGTGTGCTTACGTCCACGAGAGCAAAGCGAAAATTTCTTTATTCAGTTGATAAAAATAGGGTTACAACATATTATTTATACTAACCCTAACTTGAGCTCATATAAGACTTTAAGGCCCATACAGAAAATACTCATATGCCGTACCACTCGGCATCGGCCCATTTGATTCAGGACCTGTTCCACTCTATATGAGCCACATGCACAACAATCTCTTGAGGAGAAAAAACATAACCTAGAAAAACACCATACCATCTAGGACCAATAGGTTGGAACACATCCTCTCTAACAGCTAGAGATGTTAATCAAGTTCAAGCAATGCTTGAACCTATCCATTGTAATTGGTTTTGTCATCATGTCTGCTACATTCTCTGAGGTATGTACCTTCTCTAACAACAGCTCTCCTGAAGTAATCAACTTTCTTATCTTATAAAATTGCACATCAATGTGCTTGGTTCTTGTATGATAAATCTGATTCTTAGCTAGGAAGGTGGCGCTCTGACTATCACATTACAGCTTCATTCCATCTTGCTTGATCCCAAGTTCCCTAACAAGCCCTTTCAACCACAATAATTCCTTGGCTGCCTCAGTTGCCACCATGTATTCTGCTTCAGTTGTAAATAATGCCACAAGTGATTGCACCATTGACCTCCAACATATGGGCCCACCTGCAAGTGTGAAAACATAACCTCTATGGGACCTTCTGTCATCCAAGTCCCCTGCATAATATGCATTTACATATCCTTGAACTGAAATATCACCATGTTGTCTCTCAAACATGATCCCGCACTCCATTGTACCTTTCAAGTACCTGAAAATCCACTTTACAGCTCTCCAATGCTCTCTACCAGGATTAGCCATATACTTACTAATCACACTTACTGCATATGCTAAATCTAGTCTGGTACACACCATTGCATACATCAAACATCCAACTACGCTGGCATAGGTACCTTTGACATCTCTGCAACATCTTCTTCACTCTTTGGGCACTGATTATTAGACAATCTGAAGTGATTTGCAAGTGGTGTGGCAACTGATTTTGCATCTGACATGCTAAACCTCTCTAACACTTTCTTCAAATAATTTTTCTGAGACACCCATAATTTTCTGGCTTTCCTATCTCTGTTGATCTACATGCCAAGAATTTTCTTAGCCGGTCCCAAGTCTTTCATATCAAACTTACTGCTCAACAAAGATTTCAATTTGTCTACCTCATCCATGTTCTTAGCAGCAATTAACATGTCGTTCACATACAATATCAAGAAAATATATGAGTTATCCTCAAGAACTCTGTAGTAAACGCAACAATAATACTCACAACGACTGTAGCCAATCTAAATCATATGAGAGTCGAACTTCTTGTACCATTGTCGTGGAGACTGCTTAAACCCGTATAAAGACTTCTTCAGTTTACACACAAAATTCTCTGTTCCTGGTTCCAAAAACCTTTCTGGTTGCTCCATGAAAATCTGTTCCTCCAAATCACCATGAAGGAAAGCAGTCTTCACATCTAGCTGCTCTAACTCCAAATCAAAATTAACCACCATTGTCAAAACAATCCTGATGGAAGTGTGTCTGACGACCGAAGAGAAAATTTCATCATAATCTACTCCCTTCCTCTGTGAGTATCCCTTTGCTACTAATCAAGCC
Source organism: Olea europaea var. sylvestris (assembly GCF_002742605.1). NCBI lineage: Eukaryota > Viridiplantae > Streptophyta > Magnoliopsida > Lamiales > Oleaceae > Olea > Olea europaea. The sequence goes on from NW_019233342.1 coordinate 153,241, forward strand.
TTGTATCTTTCTCCTTCCTTTTCTGACATTGCTTCTTTCTTTCTATACACCCACTTACACCCTATCTGTTTCTTTCCCTCTGGAAGCTCTACCAAATCTCAAATATCATTTTTATGCAGTGACTCAATTTCCTCCGTCATAGCCTCTATCCATTTATCTTTCTCCTGACTACCAATGGCATCCTGAAAAGTTATAGGATCGCTATTGCTGGTAATGAGTGCATAAGAAACCGAATCCTCGAATCGATACTTTGCTGGTGGCTTGGTCGTGCGACGTGGTCTATCTAAGGCAACACTATGATACTGCTCCACCTCTGATCCAGAACGATCTGCTCCCTGAGCATTAATTGCTGTATTTACATTGTCTAGCTCTACTTGCACCACTTGGCTCTTACCTCTACCATCGTCTGAATTGAGCTTCTCTTTATCTGAAGAAGCTTTCAGCATGAATGCTTCATCAAATACTGCATCCCTACTTATCACCATCTTCCTTGCCTCTGGATCCCAAAACTTGTATCCCTTTACACCTTTAACATAGCCCAGAAAAATGCATTTTCTTGATTTCGGATCAAGTTTGGATCGCTGATCACTAGATACATGCACATACGCCGGACAACCAAATACTCTCAATTCGAAATAATCAACTTCATTACCTATCCAAACTTCCTCTGCAACTTTCCCATCTGGTGCTGCTCGTAGTGATCTGTTTATGACATAACATGCCATGTTCACTGCTTCTTCCCAAAAACTCTTCGAGAGCCCTACATTCAGCCTCAAACATCTTGCCCGTTCTGCAATTGTTCTGTTCATCTTTTCCGCAACACCATTTTGTTGCGGTGTCTTGCAAACTGTATAGTGCCGCTGAATACCATGCTCCTCACAAAATCTCAGAAACTGTGAATCTGTATACTCTGTACCGTTATCTGTCCTCAGATACTTAATTTTTCTGCCCATCTAGTTCTCTACTTCTGCTTTCCATAATTTGAACTTGGCAAAGGCTTCAGACTTGTGCTTCATGAAATATACCGAAACTTTTCTAGAAAAGTCATCAATGAAAGTAATAAAATACTGAGATCCACCTTTGGACAACTCCCTCACTGGTCCCCAAACATCTGAGTTCGCGTAATCAAGAATTCCCTCTGTCTTGTGCTTTCCCATCTTGAACTATACTCTGGACTGTTTTCCAAGTACACAGAACTTGCAGAAATTCAGCTTCCATGATTTTACCCCCTTCAACAAATTCCTCTTGTGAAGCTCAACCATGCCACGTTCTCCTATATGCCCCAGTCGCATATGCCATAGAAGAGTGTCATCTGACTCTGATTCTGCTGTAGCAACTCCACCTACAACTGTATCCCCGAGTAGTTTGTAGATGTTCCCCACTAATTTCTGACCCTTCATCACAATCATAGCCCCTACAACTGTATCACTGTTAGAGCCCCACACTTTGACTTATAAGGGTAACCATTTGTGTCTAAAGTGCCTAAAGAAATTAGATTCTTTTTCAACTCAGGTACATGTCTAACATTTTCCAAGGTCCTTATCCACCATCGAACATTTTAAATTTTATGGACCCCATTCCAATGACCTTACATGATATATCATTACCCATCAGAACAGATCCAAAATTACCAGAACGATATGAATGAAACCAATCCCGATGAGGACACGTGTGATATGAACAGGTTGAATCAAGTACCCAACAGTCATTTAATTTTACAGAATTACCTGCAGAGACTGATAACATGTCTCCATCTCCAAAATCCGAGTCTCCTTCTGCAACACTAGCTGAGTTTGAGGACCCATCACCTTTCCTTTCATCACTCTGCTTCTTATTGGGACAGTCTCTCTTAAAGTAGCCCATCTGATGGCATTTGTAGCACTTGACGTTTTTCTTATTTTGATTCCTAGATTTTGATCTTGTGTTCCCTCTAAAAGAAACACCCCTGTCCTTCCTTCTCCCACGATCCTGGTAGCCCTTTACGATCAACCCTTCACCCTGTGAAATTTCACCAGTACGCAATTTCCGTTGGTTGTAGGCTAACAGGGCTGATGTGACTTCCTCCAATTCGAGAGTCTCTTTACCCCATGTCAACGTGGTCACCAGATGGTCGTACAAAGGAGGAAGTGAGCACAACAAAATCATTGCCTTGTCTTCATCATCAAACTTGATTTCAAGTCGCAATAGATCGCTGATGATTTGATTGAACACATTGGTGTGTTGAATCAAATCCGTACCCTCCAACATCTTTTGCCCGTACAGCCGCTGCTTTAGATGCAGCTTGTTCGTGAGAAACGTTAACATATAACGACTCTCCAATTTCTCCCAAACCTCCGTCGAAGACTCAACTTCCATGACATGATACATGATTTCGTCCGCCAAACAAAGCCGAATTGTACCAACTGCTCGCGCCTCGAGCTCTTCCCAATCGGCATCTGACGTACCCTCTGGTTTCTTCCCAGATAGTGCTTTCACCATCCCTTGCTGCGCCAACAAATCCTTCACCCTTCGCTGCCATAATCCGAAGTTCCCATATCCGTAAAACTTCACCACATCAAATTTTGCAATCGAAGAACTCGCCATCCGAACCTGGCTCTGATACCAGTTGTTGGATTTTCTGCGCAATATTAAAGAGATGAAAACGAAAATCAACACAAGAATTTTTACGTGGTTCGGCGGTGTGCCTACGTCCACGAGAGCGAAGCGGAGATTTCTTTATTCAGTTGATAAAAATAGGGTTACAACATATTATTTATACTAACCCTAGCCTGGGCCCATATAAGACTTTAAAGCCTGTACAGAAAATACCCATGTACCATACCACAGGGGCGTTGCCCCCACACCCCCAACCCATTCAGCGTCCCTAACAACCAAACAGTGAATTAAATCCGCGCCGGCATCGGCCCATTTGATCCAGGACCTCTGTTTCACTCTATATGAGCCACATGCACAACAAGATCGGTAATCCATCATAGTATTTCCTCTCTTATATCTAATCATATTCTATGCCCTCAATCTTCTGTATGACAAAAATTGATCCTAAGTACAAATTAGAACTTCAAAAATTGAGACATTGTTTCTACTAACGTTAAGCAGGCATGGAGATAAGATAGAGTTGCACGTGGATCCAAGAGTGATTATTTTTTCTCACTGATTTTCAGCCAGCTCATATCTTACTAAATCTGTGGTTGGACCATATATTTCTCACACTAATCTAGTAGCCAATATCAAATGCAAATGGCATCTCTATTTGATGCATCACGCCTGTCTATGTATGATATTATTGATACTGAAACCAAGAAATTGTACTAAACTTGTCATTACATATGGGATATTGTTCATAAGCTAAACAACTTGACTTAAATCATACAACACATCACTTATCTTTACACAAGATAATCAAAAAAATCAGAGGTGCGAAAATAATCACCGTTGCACCAAGTGTATTGTGATATTGGCATGTGAACAGAAAACCGTACAAACTTAGCATTTCAGTACGCTATACTATCCCCGAGAATATATACAAGTACAGATCATAACATGTGGAGTATCTGGTAGCTTTGGACATATAACATCTTTCAAGTTTACTTGTCATAAGATAAAACTTCTGTTTCAACCACATCAACTAATTTCTTTCTTTCTTTCCAGTACTAGAAACTCAGTTGCTCGAGGATTCATCAAAACTGAAGCATTAATTAACTGAGTATATGCTTATAAGATATTTCTATAAAGTGGATTTTCTAGTTCAATATGCCTCGCTACCTTCACCTCCTGAGTTATTAAACAACTGGAGTCTGGAGAAGACTTGCACATACTCATTTTACAATACTTTTCAACATTATCAGTCATGTTGTAGCTAAAAAATGCATTTCAAGTTCACAAGTACTTTTCCACTAAGTTTCCCTTCTTATTCAGTTTTCAGTACAGTAAACAGATCTCCATTTCAGCTTCATAATTGCATCATACATCCGGATTGCAGAAAAAGCTACCTTCTACTAAATGCAAGGTCCAACAAATAGATATGGAATTCAGAATCTTAATTGCTGACAGAAAAAATCCATACCAAAAATAATTACAAGTTAAAATGTCTAAAAGGTATAATGTGCATATATCTAACAGTAATTCTACACAGCTCCACACCTCATAACACATTTTCTTAGTTAATAAAATGACATAAAAACTAGATTTCAACTAAGTACGGCTCACAACAGCAAAATTTTACTCGATTACCAAAAAAGAACATTTAAATAATACTTCCAATTTTCCTGTAAGTCGAACATACACTAACAAAACTATAATCCAAATTTGATTAAGAGAAGCAAAATATGGTGATTAAAAGAAGCACAGAGTATGGACCTTTAATGAAGGTAAGGTTCAATTCGCGGACTGGAAGGATGAGGACAGTGCGGGAGAGATCCGCTGCAGCCCCAGAAGATGAAGAAAAAAGCGAAGAACTAGCATGATGGTTGAGTGAAGCGAGTCGAGATCCGAACGGCACGCCACCAAGATCGTACTGCACGAGCCGGTACACATCAACCACCGTCACGGCGTCACAGATTTCGACGCAAGCCATTAATAATATCAATATTGTGATCATTGAAGAGTACACTGGGTCGATTAACACTGATGAGGGTATCGAATTTTGAACTTTCTTCGGGGAATTCGCCATTGGAGCTTTGAAGTGGGGTTCGGGAGAGAAGTTAGACTCTAGGCAATGGGATAGATTGGTAATTATTGGTGAGTTTACACATTTTTACTACGAATTTTACCACTTTGTTGATTTCTTGATTTTGCTTGTTATTGTATTATTTTTTCTAAAAATATATATATATATTATTGTAAATGGAAAGTCCATTAAAGTTTACATTAAAGTTTATTGTTGAATAATATTTGTACCCCTGTAATCCTAGAAATTATTACCATTGTATCCCTAATTCTTACTTATAAATATAGGGCTTTGATTTTCAATAATACATACGAAATGTTTATTGAGTTTTCTCTATTATCTTTTTCTCTCATTTTATAACACGTTATCAGCACGAATCTCTTAGAAGGTAGTAATTTTTTCATAATCATCTATCACGTATATCAAAATTAATTTGATAATACGTGAATTTTACATATAAATATGTTGAATCTGCAATACGTGATCTCATCTTTCTCGATCATTATGTTTTCTTTGTACCTCTCTTTGAATTAATTAATGTTTTTTCCTTTATATCAATCCACGTGCATTTTTATGGAGATATATTTATGTTAAATCAATTGATATGCATTAATTCATGCTCATATACCCTCCTTATATTTAGATTAACCCTTTACATTCTACACATGCTTATAATTTTTTTTGGTTTAATTGGTCAATGTTCTTTGTAAGCAAGCTTCAATTCCAGATCTCTATTTTGGCTGATTCCATATATATACATATAATATACAATTAACAAATAACTGTACTCAACTTATCTTTTCTCTCAAATCCATTGGTTTCTGCAAATTTCATGCCTTAATTGGTTAATACTAATTCAATCCTTTTAATTGCACATAATTAGAATTTCGTGTCATAATATGTGAATAGATTTCTACATGTCACCAATTTTTTTTTGTGTTTCACTCGACTCACGTTATTAATTCAAAATAATATTTTACATGTGTTTGTATATTAATTAATGGTGAACAATTAGATGTATTATCATTTTTTATGTTTAGTTATGAAACATTACATTAAATTTATTTTTAATTGTTGTTGCTCCTGAAATAGCACAACATTATAATTAATATTTCAGAAAAATATTAATTATATATCTATTCGTTGTTGCTCCAGAAGTAGCACACCATTATAAGAATATTATTTGTTCCTGAAGAGCATAAATTATAACTCTCAATATTCCAGAAGAATATTGACATATTGCACTTGAAGAAATAATAGCAAAATATAATGTGCTCCAGATGTAGCATATGTTTCAAAAAACATATTATTTCAAATTAATGTTTATCCCTAGAGGAAAACACGTAATTTAAAATCATGTTGATATTGACTATTTAATTAACATGTGAAGATTAATCATATTCTTTGAAACTACTTGTATTTTTTTATTATGTAGTTAAACAAATGGCAAACATTACGAAACTTGAGTTTGCTGCACTTAACATATCTGGTAAAAATTATCTGTCATGGATACTGGATGCTGATATCCATCTCGTCTCAAAGGGTCTGGAAGAGATAATAAAAAAAGGAAACAATGAATTCCTGCAGAATCGTGCAAAAGCACTCATTTTCCTCCGTCACCATCTTCACGATGGATTAAAAATTGAATATCTCACTTAGAAAGATCCACAAGTTTTTTGGAAAAAGTTAACTGAAAGATTCGATCATCAGAGGACTATAGTCCTCCCCAAAGCCCATTATGAGTAGATGCACCTTCGTTTGCAAGACTTCAAAATTGTTAGTGAGTACAATTCTGAATTGTTCAGAATATGTTCAAAGTTGACTTTGTGTGGAGAAAAAATCACCGATGAAGATATGTTGGAAAAAACTTTCTCCACATTTCATGCCTCGAATGTGCTCCTGCAGCAGCAATATCGTGAGCGTGGCTTCAAAAAGTACTCAAAACTTATATCTTGCCTACTAATTGTTGAACAAAATAATGAATTATTGATGAAAAATCATGGATTACGTCCAACTGGTTCTGTACCATTGCTGAAGCAAATGGTACTACATTATCTGAAGCAAATACAATATCAAGACAAGAACGTAGACGTGGATGTGTACGTGGAATAAATCATGGAAGAAATAATCAACAAAGTTATCAACAACAAGACAATAAATTCAAAAGGCACAAAGCAAACGAGAGTGGCAAATCTAAAAAAGAGTATGAAGAAAGTTGCTTCAGATGTGGAATGAAATGACATTGGGCACGTACGTGTCGTACCTCAAAGCATCTTGTGGATCTTTGCCAGAGATCAATCAAGGGAAAAGAAAAATTGGAGATTAATTTTGCTGATTATGATGATCCAATTGATGTAACTCATTTGGATGTCTCCGATTTCTTTACTAATCCAAATGAAAATATTGACCATTTGGTTGGGGGTGGTGTGATAGAAGATATAGATTAATTTATTGGTATTTCTTTCGTTTTAAAAATTCAGTTTGAAATATGTTTTTACTTTTCCGTACAAAAATAAAAAAAAATAAAACTCTATTATGCACCGTTTATTTCATGATATTAAGTAATGCTTACTTCTTTAAATCTAAATTCAATTTTTTTTTAAAAAAAATTGTTTATTTTGTTATATTTATAGATTTATAATGGATAGTCAAGACAGCTGCTTAATTGATAGTGCAACTACACATACTATTCTTCAAGATTAAAAACTCTTTTTGGACTTAATATTAGCTGAAAATAATGTTAACACGATATCGGGTGTGTCGAATATCGTTGAAGGCTCCGGAAGAGCTTGTATTATTTTACCAAATAATACAAAATTATATATTGACGATGCACTTTATTCTAGCAAATTCAGAAGAAATTTGCTTAGTTTTAAAGATATTTGCTACAATGAATATCACATTGAGACGATACAAGAAAATAATATTGAATATCTTTGCATCACTTCTTTTGTATCTGGCAAGAAGCAGGTAAAAGAAAAATTTCATACACTCTCGTTTGGCATGTATTTTACATTTATAAAAATAGTCGAATCAAATAATGTTACGAACCAGAAGTTCGTTGATTCAAAAAGTTTTATACTTTGGCATAATCGACTTGGACATCCAGGAGCCATAATGATGCGTCGAATAATAAACAACTCATATGGACATCCTTTAAAGAACCAGAAGATTCTTTTATCTAATAATTATCCATGTGTAGCTTGTTCGCAAGGCAAGTTAGTCATTAGACTTTCAACTACAAAGGTCAATATTGAATCTCCAACTTTCTTGAAAAGAATACATGGAGATATATGTGGGCCAATACACCCATCATGTAGACCATTTCGTTACTTTATGATATTAATTGATTCTTCTACAAGATGGTCACATGTTTACCTACTTTCAACTAGGAATGTAGCATTTGCTAGACTACTTGCTCAAATCATAAAATGGCGAGCACAATTCCCCGATTACTCAATCAAGACTATTCGTCTTGACAATGCTGGTGAATTTAGATCACAAGCATTTGATGATTATTGTATGTCAATTGGGATTGAAATTGAACATTCAGTTGCACATGTTCATACACAAAATGGTTTAGCGGAATCGTTTATTAAACGTCTACAACTTATTGCTAGACCATTACTTATGAAAACAAAACTCCCAACTTCTGTTTGGGGTCATGCCATATTACATGCTGCATTATTGGTTCGTATAAGACCAACTGCCTATCATCAATTTTCACCTTTGCAACTTGCATTTGGTCATGAATTTGATATTTCTCACTTACGGGTTTTTGGTTGTGCTATCCAAGTTCCTATTTCACCCCCACAACGTACTAAAATGGGTCCCCAACGAAGACTTGGGATTTATGTGGATTTTAATTTACCATCTATTATTAGATATCTTGAACCTTTAACGGGTGACTTATTTACTGCATGTTTTGCAAATTGTCATTTTGATGAAATGACTTTCCCAACTTTGAGAGGAGAAAAACTACCTCCTGAAAAAAAAGATAGAATTTCTTGGAATGAGACAACTCTATCTCACTTTGATCCTCGCAGCAATCAATGTGAACAAGAGGTTGAAAAAATCATTCATTTGCAAAGAGTTGCAATTCAACTACCTGATGTATTTGTTGACACGAGAAAAGTGACAAAGTCATATATTCCAGCAGAAAAAATTCCAGCAAAAATTAATGTCCCTGCAGGACAATCTCCTGTGGCAAATGAATCTCAAATACGCCAGAAGCGTGGTCGACCAGTTGGTTCAAAAGATTCTGTACCTCGAAAAAGAAGAGTACATGAGAAAAA